>NC_061520.1:13565000-13797500 GCF_022379125.1 Scophthalmus maximus
CCGAGCTCTGTTCGCTTTGTTGCTGGGTGAAATGATCTGTGTGCTGAAATCCGTGCAGGATGCAGGGATATGTGGAATCATCACGGCACCTCGCATCTTACACATTTTTTTGGAGCCTGCACGAGGCTCGACGTGCCCAGTTCAAATGTTGAACTCAACACTTGCGAACTGACTGGATGCACACGTTGTGTATGTCGAAATGCATATTCATCGTCCATGTCCAGTGTCTTAAAATGGCTTGTGTTGACGAGGTGGATTCAGCTTTAATCCACAGACCTGATCGTTCTCTCTTTGATTAGTTTTTACATTTCCAATAATGTTTTAGCTTGGTGCCTGTCTGCATATGACGAGCTGTGGAGACAGTGGATGAAATAGAAATAGAGAACATAGACTAGAGCATAGGCAATCACTGGGAAATGACATATACAAGTTCCTGAATGCAGTTTTTATAGAACTACCCAAGACATAAGGGCCAAACAAATAACCCTTCTGGTGACACTTTAAGTGACATGTAGTTCTGCTGTAGATGGTGTAAATGAGAGAGAGAGAGCTCTGGTTGTGAGCAGACAGCTCCCCAAGTGGACCTGGTCTTTAGTTTCAAGGCCCTGGACCTTTTTCTCCCACTTACTGGTTTCTCTGATGTTACGCCTCGGGGGTCCGGTCTGATCATCAGCCCAGTCATGTAGCAGTCTGCACCTTTGGATGCTCCGAGTGTGAAGAGTTGGATTTGTTGGTTTGATCTACAGACACATTCCCATTTGTGTGGGAAGTGTATCAGCTGATACATGTTTAATCAGTGCCATTTTTTTCCTCTGCTAATTGAAGAAAAAAATTCATGCATGACTTATTTAGTTAAGATCCAACTGTGTCATAGGTCTTGTTTGGCAGATCCAGGCTCTGTCTGCTGCCTCTTTGCATTAAACAGGGCCCTTGAACTGTGTGAGGGGGACGGATGTTAATTTATGGAGAATGCTACTTGTTTTGCATTCATCGACGCTGCGTTGCGTAGTCCACAGACACGGAGGCCTCCGCTCCTGACGTCCTCCACCTCACAACAATGGCGATGTTATGACTCGAACCCGGCAGTGAGTGAGCCGTAATGAAATTCAGATTGGAAATTGCACCCGTCTTATTCTGAGTTATTGCTTCATGGTTAATGTGTACACGGCAGAAGGGGCCAAATCTTCAGTGTGCCATTGATTGGGTCATAACGCGATCGCACGGTTGCTTTATTATGTATAAGGGCTAATAGATGGGCGACAGGAAAAAAAGATCATTTGGTTTCAGCAGTAGTTCAACAACAAAGAAATGAAAAGAAAACCAGTCCCTTTGCTATGAGTGAAAGTCCCTCCATAACGTAAAATCGAATTCCTCTGTTACAGTGCAAAAAAACCCCCCTTCTCTGCACTCTTAAAAATACACAGCTAAAATCGTAACCCTGTGTCATCATTGAGTCCTTGACGACCCCCGAGGCCGGCTGCCAAAGCCTTGGTCTCTGAAGGACCCCAGGAGATGGTGTTCGCTTTATTCAGGCTGCTCAGCTGGCAGATCCCGCATTAGCATGTCAATAGAGAGTGTTCGTACACCGAACAGAGAGAGAGACCGACTCTGGAGCTCAGACTCTGTTCTGTAGCTCACCACCATGCGGTTGCCGGTCCGCGGCCTGCGAAGTGGTGTTCAGGTGCTCGTGCATCAGCACCTGTTTGACATTTACTATGGCGGCTCTGAGGTCAAAATACGGGTTCATCGGCAGGTCAACGACGAGTCAAACGGTATGCAAAACCGGATGCTTTAAGTCCAGTTCAGTAGCTGCCGTCTTCATGAAGCTGGCTGCAGCTCTGCAGACAACATGCTCAGGACAAAGATTTCGAACGAAACCTGACACTGAAGTCACATTCAATGTCAGGACATGAGTGCAACCATGCAGGCTATAGACTCTCCATTGTCTTCAGAATGGCTCATTTTTATCAGATTGGTTTTGTGCTTACATCTTTTTGCTGTACTTTACGTTGACTTAAGAGGCAGCAGGTTCTGTTGGCTGGGTTCCCGGAACCCCCCTCTGCAATGACTCACTGATTCATTGTACTTGGAAGTGCAGCACAGTTTTACCCCACTCTCATATTTTGTAGACAACACTTTTAATTTGTGGGCTCGGTCGGATATCTTATTTTCAAAGCCACATATGTGACTTTTTTGTTTTATTGCGATTTGTTTTTACAAAAAGCTCATGGCCTGCAATGGTTGTCATTTATACTGTAGAATGTAACCATTGACTAACTCGCTGACACCACTGCTCCCACACACAAAGACAGACATTCAGACAGACCGACACATGTCAATGGACTGCGTGGTGAGAGGAGGGACAGTTTTGACGTGATGTGAAATCACACACGACTGGAAGAGTTGTCATTCGTGATTTTCTCCAGGCTGCAAACAAACTGCTTCGATCAGGGAAAAAATTAATTCAGGCAACTGCTCATAGACCTGAAATTCAGAAAATGTCCAGAAAATTGGGTCCGGACATTTTCCAGAGTTTGCCGTTCACATATGATGAATGCAGCGGGAGATCGTCCGATTCAGATGCGATCACACCAACAGGAACATTTCCGGAACAATCTGTGGCGTCTGGGTCCAGCGTGCAGGAGGCACGACATGGGGATAAGTTGCAGTCATCATCATCAACACGCCCACTCGCTCACTGTGAGATTTCCCTGCTGTATCCTCACATGGGCTCAAATTTCCCAGAAATTCTAAAAGGGGGTCGGCAGGAAAAGTTCCGGAAAAATGTCTATAGCAACATATGCGGTTTATTGCGTTCTGACATACAGGTCGGTGAATGAAGTGTGTTTCCTTATCTTTACAGCATTGAGCAGACATAAGTGATTCACAGATTAAAGGCAAGTGTCATTCCAGTATGTAGGCCTGGTCCATGATCTTAGTATGATCCTAGTATGTTGGCCTCCTACAAGTCATCAACTTAAACTTATATTCCTTTCAGCTTTTTTATCATCAGCTTGCAGTATGTTTGGTCTGCAAATGTCCAATTGTGGTCTGTGTGTCAGTTTGCTCAAATGCCGATGAACATTATGTGAGACACTAGGCGTGTCCCAGTTCGCTGTGGCTCCGGGCAACAGACGGCTTCCCCCGCTGAGGAAGTTAAATGCTGAAAACTGTTCATGGGTTCACGGCGTTTGTTAGCGAAGCGATAATAGTGAGTGAAAACAGCCCGTGGACTCTTTTAGTTCTGAAATAGATACAGTTTGTGATGCCAGGTCAGGTCCACTGTTGATACTGAACGCTTTGTTCAGCCGATGCTGGAATCGGAGCTTGTTACCTTCCCGGTGTTATTCGGTTCGTTATCTGTTAATACCCTGCTGGGCGGCATGAAGCAGGCTGTGCAGAAACAGGCATGTTGGGAGTTGAAGAAATGGTTATGCTGACTCACCAGCTGAGGTTCCTCCAGCTGCCAGCTTGTTTGGCAAACCCTCTGCTTACTGAGAGGACATTTACAAAAAAAGGAGAAGAAATCCATGAGGTAGAATAATCTTTAGTGGGACAGCTTGCTTATTCTGTGGTCCAATAATTTTTTGTCCTCATTCAAGATTTGTTTTTATTCGAAGTGGCGTTGACTATTCAAGCAAACAGTTACCAGCCTGCTAACTTCTAATACTTTTCATTCAATTTAATGTCTTAAAGAAAAAAGTAAGACACTTTGGACTAATGCCTATTCAGGCTTCTGCCGAGCATTAAATGTAAAGATCAATACCACTGTCTGTATGCTCAGTTTGCTCTGCATCCGGTTAACTTCGCCCTGTCCAAATGTGATGAAATTAATCTGAGATCACACGTCTGTTTGGATAACCAGCGTATGAGAACAATTTGCTGAAATGTTTCTTGCAAACTGTTTTCCCCCTTTCCCCTGCATGCTGAGCTCAATGATCCGTCTGCTGGCAGTGTATTCATTCTTAAAGCACAAACATGAGAGTGGGATGATCTTCCCCTCTAACTCTTGCCAAGGAAGCGAGAGACTGTCCTCCAGTAGAAAATAACCTTATAGAGGCAAGCAGCTTATTATGACCAATATTTAAGTTTTATTGTTAGGGGACCTCCAATGCCACAGGTGAAAAAAAAGTAAATAGAGTGACAAAGTCTGCGTTAGGAGGAGGGATGGGACCACGATGGGACCATGATGGGACCACCTAACACTCAACATGTGACCACAGTCAGAGTTCCACAGACTCAACTATGAGTTTAGTATTGCAATCAAATCAAGTCAAAATAAATTTTGACTATATATATAAATATTAAAATATTTGTTGTTTCACAGATCAAATTTTTAGCAGTACACTCTTCATGTGTGTCCATTTCGTTTGGTTTTAAATTTAGATTATGTCAAATGTAAAGATACTTTTCCTCAGAGTTCCCTTAACATCGTAGTCTCGTCTCTGTAAACTCAGTATATCGTGAATGCAGCTGCCACATGATACATTGAGAGTTTGTTCTGTCCGTCTCACAACATTTCAAGAGATAATTGGCCTTTCATGAATCAGCCGATCGGCCTTCCATGAATAATTGTTACACGGTCTCAGAAGAACAGTCTGGGGGGGGGGGTTGTGTACTGGCATTGATGAAGTAGACAAAGGTCAATTTAAACTGAAAAAGCAGTCTCATTTTCTTGGTCATTTGGTGCCGGTCAGTGCATGATTTCCCTTCTCATTTCATTCACTTGTTTGTGCTGAAAGAATTTTAATCAGCGCTGTCTGGAGAAGTGTAGCTTTCAACGCTGTGATTGTATTACAGGTCCAGTAATGCACTGCTGTTTGCTGGGGGACCAAGTAACCGAGTTACAGGGCTGTTAAATGTAAAATAAATTTTAACAATGAGAGGTTGATCTGACACGTGAAACCTACTCATGAAATGCTGTCCTCTATCTTTTGGCTGTCATTTGTTGGACTTTCCCATAAAAAAATACTTTTAAATTGTAGATTTGAATTGATTTTTTTTTTGTACCAACACAGATATCTCAAATCCACATGGAGCAAATGCTACCATTGGTAAATTTAGAAATCAAAAGCGTCAGGAACCTTTGACATTACTTTTGCTTTATTGCCCAACAGTTATCCATGGTGATATGTGGCGAAAACACAAGCCTGATTAAAAAAAGAACACTTCCTGTTGAGAAAAAGTAACCTTAGAAACGGAGGAAATAGAGCAGTTGCGCAAAAAATAACTCTGCAACAAAAGTTGGAAAAAAAGTTACTGCTTGATGAAGTAATTTGAGTTCTTACAGAGTAGACTGGGGACCTGCTAGATTTACTCTGTTATGCCCCAGTGAGGCACATGTCCCACAATAGACCTGAGATAATTAAAGGGTTCATCGTTGCAGCTCACAAATCCCTCTTTTCCACCACTGATGGTAGAAATAGCTCCGTATGTAGCACAGGGTCATTAGTTATTGGGAGCACAAAGCTGAGGTTTTCTGTTACTGTATTTGCCTGCTAATGAATAATTGACTGTCGGGATGCAAATTATGTTCGGTATCTGACTAATTCTTCTTAAAATCGCTTTTTTTTTCTTCCTGAACAATACCAAAATCGTACAAAACTAACAAATGATGAAAACCAGGTGTTGTTTTGCATTATTTAAAGAAGCAACAGACAACGTTTGTGCCCCTAGTGGTTCCAGGTGATATTATTGTTTGGTCAGTGTCGTAAAAGATTTTTCCTCTCCTCAGATTTTTCCTCTCCTCAGAGCTCCTGAGGAAGTTGTCAACACCACTTTGGAGATAACGGAGGAGAAGAAACTCTGGAGCCCCTACTTCGGTTTCTGGCTCCTATAGCGTTTACTAGCGTCATCATTAGCATAATCCCAGTTTGAACAAATAACCTCCACTTTAACATCCAGTAGTATTAATAAATAGGCTCGTTGTCCGTTTCCACATTCAGATGGCAGAATGTTTTCCACATGGGTTGTATGTGAGAATGCAAATATCCACAAATGTTCCCCTGGACATTGTCCAGAAATTAAAAGTAAAATTTTCCGGAAAATGACCCGAATTAGCCCACGTGACAATACAGCTGGAGGATCTCTGGGCGGTTCGGTGACCGAGTGGGCGCCACCACTCGCCGGAAAGATTACGAACAAATGTTGCTGCTGTTGTGACCGGGTCTGACTCAGACAATCTCCTGCTGTGTCCATGTGAACAGCAAACTCCGGACAATGTCTTGACCAAATTTTCTGGAGTTCTTATCTGAAAACAGCTCTAGCATTGTAGCATTGTTGAAATATTTTATTTACAATTTACTATAATTGCATGCTGTCTCTCAGGCCTGGGCCAACGGTCTGCTGTGTGCGTCAACCTAACTTGACGTGCCTGGAATCATGATTGGTTTGCCACGGTGCTATTCTTTGTATTCTCATTGTCATTGGCTGTGTTGTCTGTCAAAACATGGATGAATTGAATTCTATCGAATGTGTTCATATTTCTATCCAGGATAGTTATTTTCCGATGATTATCGTTATCGTTTTATCGCCCAGCCCTACTGTTTCTATAGTGTGCACCAATATAATGGAGCTTCAACCTGATACCTGTTAAACATATCGGGCTCCCGTGACTCACTAAAGGCAGAAAACAAAAGGTGATGTGTCCCTCTTCTGTTTCTGTCTTTTTTTTAGCTGAACTATTCTCTCAGTTTCACCTCCTTTTGAATTTTGAGTCATTGTCTAACTGGTTTTGCCTAAAAGTAGCTGTTTAGAGCCACACACTTTGCTTCATAGAAACTAAATGTTCAAGTGTCAAGTGTCTTGGTGCATTATGATATGCGAAGGGAGTATTTTTTATTAATTTGGTCAAATTGAATCTGTAAAATAAGTCTTCAGGCTTAGATGCTGCTGCTCTGTGGTTACCAGCTTCCCAGACAGTCTTTATGCCACGTCTCAGTGCATACGAACTCGTACATGCCTCCTCACTCACCGCTGCCACCTCTCCACATCCCTCAGACTCCACCTTTTCCTCCAATAAGCTGCTCCCGAGGGACTGGGGCACGCCCATGTTGCCATGGAGACACCTCTCAGCCTGGACCTGCAGAGCTGGATCCTGGATACAGCGAAAGATGGACAGCTAGAGTCGGAAAGGGCGTGTTTTCAGCTGTAGCTCATGCTTGCGGTTTCCTGAGGCATCACGCTCCTTTTACGTGGCGACATGATGACGATACAGGCCCCAGAGAGGAAATCAATGTGACAGAGTGATGAGGAAGACGGGGAGGATTTTGTTCGCCTGGCACGGATATGGCAGAGCGACTGTTGAATGTATATTTTCTTGTCATCATGAGATGAGGGTTTTCCCTCAGTGTGTGGTTTATTGCAGTTTTCTGGAGGCTTAAATGAGCTGGCTGTTTATTATCAAGCTTTATATCAAAGACTGTGGCCTAGATAGCATTTGTTTCCAGTGAGTAGGCTGTGAGCGCAAAAGGGTTAGAGAAAATAATACAAGGGTTAGGGTTATTTGAGGTACATTTTTATTGACTAGGTAGATGTTTTTGTTCGACAGAACATCCTGTGAAGAATCAGATACACCAGCCGATAATTAGGAGGGAGGATTACGAGTGAGGGACGAGCCAAAGACTGACAGATGACATCTTGCTGTAGGGCGCTCCATCAGTTTCTACTCGGCTCAGCCATTGATTGGCCTCAGCCCCTAATTCTTATCTTTGAGCACACATGCGGTCTGGGTTAATGAGGGGCCAGGCGAGATAGAGACAGACAGAGAAGGACCTGCACTGACATCAGGAACATGGCCTCGTGAATCCAAAATTGCATTAATACTTAGGGGATTTATATAGAAAAAAGAACAGACAAGTGGGGGATTAGATCAACAACTGGAACTTGCATTGTGAGACTTGGTACGGGAGACGGAGAGAGTCCAGGTCCGACTAAAGGCTGTGCCTGTGTGTTTGCTTTTCATGTGAACTGGTCTCTGCAGTGTAGAGCTCACACACTGCAGAACTGAGTTGGGGATTAAGTTTGAGAATTTGGCTCAGAGTTGCTTTTGTCTGGTGTGTGCGTGTGTGTGTGTGCGTGTGTGTGTGTGTGGGTGTGCGTCTTAAAGCTTGGTGATGTGAACGCCTAAATACATCTCTTTCAAAAGCGTTTGATACCTTCTGTGTCTGAGACTGGTTATGATTTCTAATTTGTCCACATCACATGGGAACATATAATTCTTTTTCTCCACACTCACTGCATCAATATCCAAAAGCACAAAGTGGAATCTGTGCTTCTTAATGTTTCTCTAAAACACTTAAATGTGTATTAAACATGTCTGTAATTATCTGCAGAGAAGACATACACGCACCATCATACTCCACATATGTGCAGGCTCATATTTACTCTCTCTTAACCCGCAGTGAAACGATCCACCTCTCCTGCTCCTCCTCAGGCCGCCTGCTGCCTTGTGCTGCTGGGCTTCTCCCGCCGCCTCAGGATGCTCTGCAGAATATCCCTCACGTTCACTGCGCTACCATTTTTCATTGTGGTGTCAAGACATCACGTGGTCCTCTCAAACAGCAACCTTGCAGTGATATGCTGCACCAATGCATCACAGCTGGTGTCCTGAACTGACTTCAGGAGGAGGCTCGGCTTTCACTTTTTCATATGATAATCAGCAATTAGTTGTTCTGAGCTCATAAATTGTCAGTATTCTGATGTTCAATGTATCAATATAGTGCTGCAAGATTGTCAGTCCCTTTCAGTGCTTTGTTTCTTCACCTGCAGCAGGAACCACTTCTCGGATGTCCATTTGTGGACATCATTTTAAAAAAATGAAGTATGGCACACTGCCTCTATTTTAATCCCCACTTATGACCCTGTTAAGTTTGCAAATAGGCACGTGTGTTGGTTTGTGTGCTGCACTCAAAAATGATCACCTCAATAACCAAAGCACCATCCAGCTGTCCTGACCAATGGAGGAACAGAAAACAGACCCAATAACTGGCAACCGTGTGTAGACCAAGCTCACGGCTCATGAAGACTCGTCTCCCACACACAATCGCAAAAAGAGTCAAATAAATGATGAATAACTCTTAGCACACTGAAATCTGAAAACGATTCACGCTGGTCCAATAAAATTTGAAAAGTAGGGAAAATGTGCGTTGGTTAATTATTTTCACGACGTTTAATTGTGCGTGGAGCCAACAGGAAGAGCCCAGCCAGAGGAAGTCTCCGACGCAGATGCCATCAATTAGCTCGACCAAATTAGTGCTGCTGTGCAGACTTTATGGGCCCGAAAAACGCATGCGTCTGTGAAAATCTAAAAAGGTTTTGCCCTATCCATCTTCTATCCAGTTCTTCTAATTCATTGATAGTGAGCGCCATTGCACATGGCTGATAACAAGCTCAGCGGGGGTTTGCATGAGACTCAAGACGGAAGCTTCTTTGCCATGCACAAAAATATTATGAGCCTCCAGCAGATGTTTTTCAGTTCATTCAAACTAAACCTTAGTTTAAGTTTCCTGAGCCAGCTGCAAGCATTGCTAGACACCACCACCACCACCACCACCACCACCATTCTTTGCTTTAACACGGCTACCGATACAGGATTGGGACAGTGAGGGTCAAAGTTCAGGGATCTCCAACATCCTACTATTGTTCGCTTAGCTTTTCCTGCTCTGTGAGGAGACAAGTGTCCACTGTGCTTTCAATTCCTGTCCCTGAACGGCGCAGGAGAAATAATATCTTACAGCAGGTGTCCAGTGGACGGGGGAGGCCTCTAATAACGATGATGAATGGACCTGAGGTCAGGAATGTTAAGTGTCTGTGGTGGTGTTTGGTCCTTGGTGCTCGCTTAATGTGTCGTACTGTATATACAGCGTGTCACAATGAAGCAGATTTAACACGGATCTGACACAGACACTCAATGCATATATACATATATACATTATATACATATATGCACATGCAGATTCTCCATTAATCCGACACACTTTCACTTGAATGAACTGTTGTCATGAACAGACTTTAGACCGAGTTGACAAGTGTTAGGTTAAAGTTTTAAAACAAAGAATCTTTTGATTCCACAGATCTGATAAATGAGATAATATCACTCCATTATTTGTTAAGTATTTGATGAAGCAGCTTCTTAGAAATGTTTCTGGATTAATGCCGCGTAGTGGAACAACAGAGGCAGGTTATAGATCATTGGTTACACAGTGTCAGAGTAAGAAAAAATGTCCAAATTCGAAATAATGACTTTATTACTAATCACTAAACACATATGTATCGATTAGTAATAAAGTCATTTTTCCAGTTTGGAAATTTTCTTACGTCCAGTTAAAGGCTGTTATAAAGCTTTAACTGATAAATGTGTCCCTCTGGCCTCAGTTGTAAGAGTCAAACCATGTTCATATTGAAGCTTCTCCGCCGTTCTTCCACCTCTCTCCATTAGCCCTTTTTGTCTGAAGATTACCCCTCCTTCCTTTAAAAAAGCAGATGGGTCCATCTCTAAATAGAAACACAGTAGGTCTGCCACAGATAATAACTGCATGCTTCACCAGGCCTCAACATTAAAAAAGCTTTAACTTGCCCACTTTTAATTAGAACAGTTGTGCTTTTGGTAGGTTGCCCAAACAAACCCCACCTGCACTCGGAGCACTTGCCTATCCCTGAATCCTGAAACAGTGGAATCAGAAGCATTGTTCGAAACACTTTTAATTATTTTTAAATGTTTTCATTAATTAAAGGTCAACAACTTCAAATAAGTTCATGCTTTAATACATTGAATTCTTTGTTCTCTAACAATGGGCCATGCTGACAGTGAAATAGTTAAACTGGCTGCCAAAAGTCCCCTTTTTTTTCATTTCGTAAATCACTGATGGTAATTCATTTTCCAGAACATTGGACATGTAATGTTATTAGGAGGCTCATTCAGGAAAGGAGGCTTTGTTTGCGCTCAGTGACATTCTAGCTGCACCACCAAGAAAACCTGAGCAGCTGAGATGAAAGTGGGGCGTCCATGTTTGTGGGTTCAAAGAATTGAACTGGGTTTGGGAGCGGTGGCTTTATTTCAAGAAGCATTCATACAAAGGCTAGTTATTATTGTGATACTATTGTAGAATAATATTAATTGTCAATCTATGTTTGTCTTTTTTAACAGCTGTAAACATTTGATGGTCAGGTCATGGTTAATAGCAGAAAATCCTTGTCTCATGTCAAACTACTCAGTTTGTTTGTAATCTACGCTATAAACAACATCATTTCTCCACTTGGTAGAAAATCAGAGCAGAGACCATTTTCTTTATGTAAGGAGTGAACTCATAGTGTACATGACTTGTTTTGGTGGTGTCCATAAAGCTAAACAATCCTCCTTACTGCTGGCCAACGTTCACAGCATCCCTCCTCCTCACGGATTGAAAAGAACCACAGAGGGGTCCCGCACTTTGAATAAACCACAGCAAATGAAGAAGCCACTTTAAAGAGCTGGGAATACTTAGGGAATAATTCTCCAATTGCTCATGGTTTCTCAGACGGGCACACACACACACACACACACACACACACACACACACACACACACACACACACACACACACACACACCACGTTGCTGTGTTTGACCTATTTTTCGAAACTCATCTGTCAAAGGCAGAGCTGCAGCTGGTGGTTCAGAGTTGCCTTTTTTTTTCTAAAAGGGCCTTTCTTTTGGCTGGCCTCATTTGGCCCCATGTCTCTCTGCAACAGGAAGAAAATTAAAAGAACAAACAAAAGAAAGGCACTGCGAACAGGGAGCGTAGCTGCATGTCTGGAATGGTAAAACATTCTTGGTAGGAGTGATCCAGCGAAGTGGTACCTCTCCCTGGGCTCCTGGTTCAGAGCTCCAAGTAAGAGCAGAGATTCGAGCCCTCTGTGCTTTGAGGCGGAGGGAGGCCCCGGGATGAAGGGGAGGGCTGGGACAATGGTTAACCACAGAGTGGAGCATGCCGCTCGAGGCTGAGACCAGGCGGCACGACATCACAGGGAGAGAAAAGGTTCCCTTGCACAACATTACTGCTTCCCCAGCAGACAGAGCCTGAATATGTATCCACGAGCGGGCTTGGGTGACCAAATTACACCCTCGGCAGCCTGGAAGCACAGTCTGTGTCACTGCTGTGGTTTTACCATTCAGTCAGCAGTTCATCGGCCTGCTGTGCCGCTGCCACGGCTCAGACATGGGTAAAATCCATCCCCAGTCCTTATTACTACCCCTGCCATGGCTGGTTCATTTTTTTTTTTTTTTTTGTCTGTGTGTTTGTTTGTTTGGTAGCAGGTTTACCCAAAAGGTTATGGACAGATTTGCGCGGAAATTTCTATCAAAGACAGCTCTCAGCCATGGTAACAGGTAATTGAATTTGGGAAGGGATCCAGATCCAGATGTGGCTCCAGGGATTTTTTTTTAAGAATTCTTGGGGCAAAACTTGACATTTTGATTCATATCTTCACAGATTCATAGCATTTTATAAATACGTAGGTCAGATGGAGATGGGAATGCAAGTTTTGGGTGAAACAGGGATTTACTGAGCCTTGGCGGAGGTCTGCATGCGCTCTCTGAATGCTCTTGTGGTTTACTGTTATAACTTACATGTACTTACATGTAAGACGTAACATTTTCAATTTCTGATTTCAAGAGCGTTTTCCATGTAGACCTTTTGAAAGCAAACAAACATAATTTTTTGTACATTAGAAATGCATTGTGTTCTGTGTTCCTTGTAGGAACTCTTACTTAAAATGAAGGAATTAAACATTTTCAAAAGAAATAGCATGCCCTTTTTTTTGAAGGAATTCCTAAATATTACAACCACAACCGGCTATGCTCTGATTCTCATCGTTAAATTCTACTGCTTGACTTGACTGGGTAACTGCACCGAGGGAAACTCTGCTTTTAATGTGACAACAGAGCATCTTGGTTTATTAGCAACATTTTATGTTTCTTATTAAGGATGCTCATTAGTTCAGGGGGTTTCTATCCTTTTGAGAATCGACACCGCCGATCCCGTTTACCGTAACTCCTTCAATCAGCTTGTGTGTTTGTTCCGCAGCACAGGCCTTTTTTCTCTTTTCCTTGGTCGAGGCATCATTGCTGCTGATGGCAGCACTACAAAGAGGAATCAGGTTTCTTCCGTGGGTTCCCACTGGCATGAAGGATCTGTAGTCTGCCTGGCAGTGTCAGGTTCCTCTTGAGGAGAATGAAGCAGTGCAGATCTGAATGCTTGCTCCAGGAAAAGGGGGAGCACATTGGCTTCTCATTAAATCGATTTGGTCTCACTGTATGTCCACAGTGTGGACACTTACGAGGGGTCGTGCACACAGGCCAGCTTACTTGCCTGGCTTGGAGCCTCACCGGTCGTTCTTGCTCTAAGCTAGAGGCTTTATGTTGCAGTCGTACAAATGTTTGTGGGATCTCATTTTTCTTTTTTCTGTTTCACCTACTGACAAACCAATTGCTGTAAATCTATTTATCAGAACATCAGAACCCTTTGACTGAAAAAAACAAAAACCCACAGAGTGCAGCACGTTTTATAAAAATGTGGCCTTAATTATGAGGGACAATAGTAAAAAAATACTTCCATTACTACCTGCTTGCCATCTTGACCATAGATCATTAGGGCCCGAGCGCCGACCAGCAGGAGTCTGGTGAAGGCCATGTTGTTATCATTATTTTTGTGTTTTTTGCATTTTTACCACTATATGTTTTACAATGATGTTCCTGTGTCCCATGAACTACTAATGCAGATACCTTCTTTCAACACTTGTGTGTGTGTGAGTGTGTGGACGGCACTTAGCTGAGAAATAAACCAGAGGGGTCGGATACTCAGTTTTGTAATATTTTTACACAATGATTCTATGACACATTGTTTTTGACCGGGGCATGTTGTGCATTGTCATGACAGCAGTGTAAACAGCTGACCCATGCAAATCTCTGTTTGGTGTTTTTTCGATGGACAGAGATCCGTAACCAGCTGGTGGAGCAGTTCAAATGCTTGGAGCAGCAGTCCGAGTCTCGTATCCAGCTGCTGCAGGACCTGCAGGAGTTCTTCCGCCGCAAAGCAGAGATTGAGCTGGAATTCTCCCGCAGCTTAGAGAAACTGGCCGAGCGGTTCTCCTCCAAGATCCGCAGCTCCAGAGAACATCAACAGTTCAAGTGAGTGTCCTGCCCTGCCCATGTTGCGTTTGTGATGTTGTGTGTTATTGTTGCATTTTCATATTTATTTTTCATGTTATCTATTTTAAATCAGGTGCTTCAGGTGTTTGTTAGAGGTCACTTTAGATTCATTTTTGTAAAACTACTGTCCCTTTATTCCTTGATGACAGGGACGTGTACGCCAAGTTACTCTATTCCCCTCTAAACATCAACATTTTTTATAGCCTGACAGCAAGACCCAGCCCTGCTGCAAATCACAGTGCTTTGTGTGATTACAGTGCAGAATTCTGCAACCAAATACACTATTATGTGTATGTACTGTAAGGGAATACTGCATATGTTATTACAGTCAAGATCGTTATGACGTCCTCAAAGGTCAGAAGGTTCGGGCATGATGATGAGGATGCAGTTCATTAAAGAAGTTAAACACTGAGGGGTGGACATAACAGGGGTGGACATAACAGATTCAATGTTCTCTCTGTGCTGTAATTTAGTGCCTGACTTTATTGAGGAAAGCTTCGAGTGAAGCTTTATGCATCATTATGTTTTTAAATTGCACTCATTATGTACAATCTCTCCAGAAAACTACAAATTGGGTCTGCATCAGAGTGGACGTTGATATTAGATAACAAAATACGTGTAATTTATCAAGGAACCTGTTTACGTGATCCTTAGCTGAATTAACTTTTTTAAGTTGGAGAGAGTAAACACAAAAGACGCATCACTGAATTGTGATATTATTGACTAAAATGGATGAATAGGGATTATTGTAGATTAAAATGTTTGTGCTCAAACGATCCACTGTTGCATGAATTGTAACTTGTAAACACAAAATCACAAATCACCGCAAATCATCTGCGCTTTTGTTTGAGTAAGATATTTTATCATTCTTTGTGTATACACTGTAAGTTTACTGTCCTGCGAGTGTGTGTGTGTGTGTATGTGTGTGTGTGTGTGTGTGTGTGTGTGTGTGTGTGTGTGTCTGAAGTGGATGAAGATTTGACTGGATAATTGAGTCCAGCTGTTTTAGTGGGGGCTTGCTTCACACTGGCGTCCAAGATGATAGTTGTGTGTGCTGCTGCTGTGACACAGCCGCTTAACCTTCGGACAGTACAGTTGATCTAATCCGCACAGCGAGGGACAGGTATTGGACCACGGACACATGTTCCAGTAATATTACACTTGACGCTGCCAAGATTGCAGTAATAATGATATATGGAGCAGGATTGCAGGGCAAGAAAGACAGTTGTTTTTGACCAATAAAAACATTTTATTGGCATTAAGCCGAACCAGGCGCCCCCAGAAACTCAGAAAACAGCCAAACATTTTCGACCCCTGAGCCTGACAGAGCTCTGTGTTGTGTGCACAAATTTATTTGCCTTTGATTTTATCTTTGGTATCTTTCTATTTCATCCGATGAAACAAATCTGAACTTTTCGTTCCCAGACATCTCTCAACATGCCTGTGGCTTTCTTTCACTTCAGTGAAAGTTTTGCTCTGTAAACTCTTGCCTCGTGTTTGAGGGACACCAAAACAGAGCAGTAAAATCGAGTCATTCCGACTGGGACAGACTTCCATATGTGTCGGATCGCAGACTACGCTCTGTTGGCTGAACCCTTTCAGTGCAGATTCATTAGCAAGCTGAACGCCACGTGTGATTTACAGCTACTGCAGCTACAGCCTCACCGCAGCAACCCGCCCAAGGATCATTTTGCTCTTCCACCTTACTTCAGTTGCTACAGTGAAAAGAAACATGGATTACAAGTTTATATATACTGCAGTTGCTCTGCCAGATAGTGCACCACTTCCTTTCTCTTAGCTGTTCACAGATCCTCAGAGACAACAGCTTACTTGATTTTAATTATGGAGCCGATGTTTCAGGGTAGGCTATATCATGAATGAGATTTAAAATGTACCCCATGAAATTGGAGTGGACTGGTATCGTCTGTATGTCATCCAGACAAATTTAGATGTTACATAGCACCATTAGAAACTCATGCAATATTGATATGGACAATAACCTGTCTGGGAGAGATAAGGCAGGGCTTGTAGTGGTGTCCAAATTGGTGTGTGTGAACGTGTGTGTGTGCATGTGTGTGTGTGTGTGTGTGTGTGTGTGTGTGCGTGTGTGTGTGTATTAATCTCTTTGTTAGTTTTACCTTGTGATTGGTTTGGGTGGAGCTGGGGTGCCACATCTTTTCGGATGTGTTATTTCACGTTTGAAGATTCCTCTGCTCATTTCCCACTCAGCAGGGCAGAGCTTTGAAAATGATGAAATTGATATTCCATCTCATTCCTTTCATAAATGCACTTCTATGAAAAGAATCATGATGCAATGCTTTGATTATCTAACTGTAAAGCTAGGAGTCTGTCTGTCTGTCCGTGGCCTGTATATCTCAACAACCATCCTATCGGTGCCACATTTGGCCCAAGAACGTGCAGTACAAAAATAAGACCGTTTCTATAGAAATCTATGACAAAATAACCCTACTTCTCAATTGTATTATTTGATTCATAATGTCTGTAAACATTTTCCTGAGGAGTGTTGGTTTCAATCTCCAGTTTTAAGTCTTCTTTAATACAGCATCATGTTCATTTGGTAAATTATGTTATCATTTAGAGTTAAATAGTCGATAAAGCCTGGTATACTGGAGCATGGATACAGCATGATTGACAGCTAGTACCATCCAATAAGTGCATGGTTGCAGCTGTTGGTGGAGTGGACGAGCTTGCAGTCAGACCCGCCCCCCCATTCTCCAAATATGGTTACTTCTAGTTCCAAAAAAACAAGATGGCGCTGGTCAAAACGCTAAACTCAAGGCTTCAACAGGACAGTTCACAAACCAATAGGTGAGGTCACGGTGGGTTGGTGCTTGAAACATTTTCAAGAAGTGTTCACACAAACACACTTGACACTGTGCTTTCTTGGGTTGTGTGGAATCAAGTATCAACCCACCGTTCCAAACAGGTATGTGTGGAACGGGCCCATATGGTATGCTGTTGTTCCATCACCGCTCTCTGATTGTCTGAGAGGAGAAGGTTCAGAGGTTAAACTATATCTCTGTAGGCTCGGTTTGTTTGAGCACAGCAGTAAATCCCCTGCTCCAGTCAGATAGACAAAACCAGCTGGGGTAAGTCAACATGTGTACCATCAATAGATTATCTGGTTTGCAGTTTGCTTTTCAAATCTTGTCAGACCCTTGTCTCCTCTTCGCTGATGCTGTTCTGTGTCGGTGCAGCTGTGCATTATCAAATGTTGGCAGTCTGTTCCAAAGTGCTAAATAATATGCAAATAAGCAGTGTGGCATATTGAAGCCCTGCGTAAAAACGGAGGCAAAGCAAATTTGAATGGCAAAGCCTGTAACGTGCCCACGTGCCCCATGTCTTTTGAAACTGTTTGGCTCCTTTTTCCTTTTCCTCGGCTGTTTCATTGATAAGCAGCAGGCAGGCAGTCTGGAGGGGATTAAAGGCATTCATAGAGCCGAGTCCTGCTCTGATAAAATAGACATTTCCCTCTGGAAATCCTGGCTCACACACACACACCAAAGGCTCTGGTGGCATTCAGTGCAGCCATGACTAAACCACGGGCACTGTTCTATATAATGCTTACTTGTTCAGTGTATGCACATTATGGAGACAGGTTGCCATCAAATTATTCTTGAATCAAAGGATTATCACAATATTATCCGACCATACACTCCCTCTTTTGTTTCACTTCCTCTGTCTCTGTGTCTCGGTCTTCTTCACGCTTCTCCATGCATTCACAGGATATAGAGCCTGCTTCTGTCTCACACAGACAATGAGGGGGAGCAGAAAATTGTGAATACCACGGACAAAGTCAGACACTGCCTTGCAGGATGAGACAGATGTAATGGATGCCAGAAAGCCGCACTCTTTTCTCACCCTCCTCTTCCTTCTCACCTCTCTAGAGACTCTCAGAGCTCATCGTTTGCCTTCTGCATGTTAATGATATCCTGTGTATAAATACAGAGGGCACGGAGCCACCCTAAACCAACCGTTTGAAGCCCTAGAATAATTGACCTGCAGGCTCTCCAAATGATACTCAACATTTCAACGGGAAATCAGTGAGCAGAAGTGAGTACAGCAATTGAGGAATGAGTTGAGATGTGTGGGGTGGGTCTTTGTGATTTGCCTCTCTATTGGAGCCGGTATGGAAGTCGTAGTGTCTCGGTGCCATAAAACAAGCTTCAGAGCCACATTTAGATGCAGCTAGTACACAGGCCTAATTACCGACCTTCTGCTACTAATTCATGTGAAATGAGGACAGCGGCAAAGGAAGAAGAGATCATGATGTTTTTTCTTTTATCTTGTTTCTACTCTGTTGCACTTTGAGATTACTTTTAGCAATGAAAAGTGCTTTATAAATGAAATTTATTATTATTATTATTATTATTGTCTCTTTCTCTCTCTGAGGCGTTCACATTCATCATTAAGAATCTGAACGTGGCCATTTGCTTCATGAAGCAGGTAAAAGTTACCACATGTCCAGTGAAATGTCGCCATATCTAGCAGATGGACGTCCCCAATTTCTTGCTCAGCTAGATGACACATCCTAATGACTTTATTGATTCCCACAGCTCCACCATGAGGTTGGCATTTTTGTGACTGAATGGATTGTAATGAGATATAGTCTGTGTCACATAGAAAGTACATGACCTAGCACTCCTGTCAACTGAAACACTTCATAACCCAGCGGCGGAGCGGGGATCCCTAGATGATGAGCTGCAGTTGAGCTGGACTGCCAGTTGCCGGTGTCGAGGCCATGGCCTCCAGGGATGCCGGCCCGCTACAATCACAAAACACACAGACCGACAGGGGAGGGGGAAAGACAGGGAGCTAAACCCACAACCCCAGGCAGAGCCGTGACAGGATTTGCCTCTAGTGTACAAGGAAACAGTGTTTGAGTGAGAAGATGATGAGGATAAAAAAGGAAGAAAATTAGAGCCTGGTTGTGCTTAGGGATGCGATGAAGCATCTCTGACCACTTTTAGGGATTAGCAGAGAGTAGAGGTACTTTTCCCCCTAAATCTCTCAACCACAAATAGCAATTATACACAAAAGAGCTGTGTCCCTTGCAGGCAGATAGGTCAGTCAAGCAGAACTGGTCCGAAATGAGGAATGGTGAGACAGTAGAAATAGGCCATCCCAGAGGAATGAAGGAGAATATGGTCGACATGAGGTCCTCTATTGTCGTAAAAATCTAAATCCTTCCCATACTTCACAGATGGATTAATCTCATTCTGAAACAGCAAATGAATGTCCAATTTAATCATTGTAGTTTTTCCTCTTTAGACTGTAATGTGGCGTGGACTGATGGCTGGATTTTCTCAGTTCTTTCATACCATTACATTTCTGTAATCAAAAATTAATTGACTCGCCTTTCAGAAAGAAAAAAAAAAAGTGAATTTCAGGACACCATGGTCAGTTTAACGATGAGGATGTAGGTCAAGTAATAAATGGAAAAATTAAGTTTATTTTACATGCCAACCCCCCCTTTGCCCTTCTCTGGTCTATGAAGATGAATGTGCTGCTGCTTATGTCCTGTCAGCCTGATTTAAGTATATTTAGGGGCAGAGTTAAGTAAAGGAATAATGGAGAAAGCACTCCGGAGAAACTAGATATCAACGTCATTAGATGTGATTAGCATTATGGAGGCTCTCTGAAGGGGGGCTCTTTGATGCTCATCCCTTTTTTCCACTCCACATTTAAACCCTTTCCCCCACCCTTCTCCCGTCTTTGCTCTAATTTCCTTCTCTCTCTCATTTCTTCCTCAGGGTTGGTTGATTGATAAATGCTCAGATAGTATCCAGACAAGGGTATGGGTTTGAAGGGGTTGTGTGTGTGTGTGTGTGTGTGTGTGTGTGTGTGTGTGTGTGTGTGTGTGTGTGTGTGTGTGTGTGTGTGTGTGTGTTTGTCTGTGTGCTTCTGTGTCTGTGTGCTTCTGTGTCTGTGCCTTGGTCTTTCTTTTTGAAAGACCCTGAGGCGGAGACATTTTAAACTGATTATGCAGCAGTCAGGGCCCACAACGCTCTGGATTTATTTTTCAGAAAAGACCAGCACCTGTTGTCCTCAGTGAACTGCTGGTACCTGGTGCTAAACCAGACGAGGCGTGAGAGCCGTGACCATGCCACCCTCAGCGAAATCTACACCAACAATGTCATTGTCCGTTTGGCCCAGATCTGCGAGGATGTCATCCGCCTGTTCAAGAAGGTCAGTTAAAAAACAATCATCCCTCGCTCTTTTGTTTTACTGCTCGTCTGGTCCACAAAATGTCCAGGGAAGGTACAAAATGCCAATCAATCTGCTTAATTCGCTGGGAAAATTATTTCCGTCTCTCAGACATCTGGTTTTCAATCTCAGGGTCTCGTTGTCGTACGTTGTAGTAACAGTCCAGTAGAACCTGCAAGGCAAAAGTAGCAGCTCGCCACCATCTTTCCCTCAGTCGAGCCTTGCATGCAAAATAATGGTAGCATAGACTGTATCTTAAGATGGACGACATGATAGCTCCTATAAGTGAAGCCAAAACATCGGGATCGCCCCCTGGTGGATGCCTGCATTATGAACCATAAGCTCCGCCTCCATGTTAGCAGATGGGGCATGCCAAATCCTTTTTTTTACTCTGATGCCTTAAAACTGGATAAAAGTCACTATTGACAGCTTATACTGTGGTACCATGAGTTCTGTCTTGGCACACACTGAATCAGTGGAAAGTGTATGGTTTCAGGCTCTGTGCTAGAGAGCCTTGAGGCCCTATAGTCCTTTCTAGTATGAACAACATCTGGCTCACTAGTCAGCAGAGATGACTGAGGTCTTATCCAAACATCAGAACCCTGTTTTCACCTTGCAGGCCTTCCTGTAGGTGAGCTCCACTCTGTTGCAAGGCACCATTTGTATATTACTGTGTGTGTGCGTGTTTGTGTGCGTGCGTGCGTGCGTGCGTGTGTGTGTTTGCGCGCGCGTGTGTGTGTGTTTGTCAGAAACTGCCAGAAATTAAAGGAGAGAATCACTCCATAAATGCAGTGCACTCAGGCTGCTATTTTTTTTATAATTTAAAGCATGAATGACTGCTGCTGCTTTCTGGGGAAATAATAAATAATATATCAAACTGTGTTGTGAAGCTTTGGAAAACTCCAAAAATCTTGAACCAACAGAGATTTGGACGATTGACTGTCGGACGAGGCAAAGCTGTTGACAGAAACTTTATTTTCATACATGTGCACACAATGGTGACTTTTAATGGAAATGTACCATATTAATGGTATATTGTATATATCATGGTGTTATGTTCATTATGTTAAGGTGCCATACATGTAAAGATTGCATATGGTTTATGGTACCTAAATTCAGACCAGCTATGTACCAGAACTAAATATTTGCAAATATCTGAATATTTTTCAGGCGTGGTGTTAATTCCATGCCTTGTTGTCCAATGGCTGATCAAAGGGATGTACTATCCTGTTCAGAACAGCAACACAGTCCTAAATAATGAATAGGAGATGTGGAATGGATGAACGTAGAGGTGACAGAATTTCCTGGTGTATTAATTCCATGACACAATATAAAATAATTGCAAAGATAATCCAGTGGATGCAAGAGTGCTACATTTGATCTTTCTCAGTGCAGAGATTTTAAGAATACATGTTCGTCGCAGGCGTGTTGTTGTGACCTGCTTCTGCTCTGACAGTGTGTTGCATCACACTTGTTCACTCGCTGGTTGAACCCTCCCTGCTCCCCCCTGAGCCTCTGCAGTACATGCAGTCTGTCTCACTTCAGAGTCACTGATGCATACAGATGCCATTCACCAGCTGCTGGAGCCCGCTGAGGATTTTCCCCATTTACCACATTCGGTCAAAAGCTTGTTTGAGTAGGACTTAATGCCTGCTCTCCAGATAGAAGCAAAAACAACAAATCCTCTCCGTATCACTCAAGTTTTTTGGGGGGTCATTTGATGCATCTGGGTATATTCTTAATCTAGCTTTACGGATGCAACTGTTGGAGCAAAATGAGTTTTTCAATCTTTGATGATCAGTTCATTTTCTGTCTATCCAGTAAGCAATTTCTTTTCCAAGCACACTTAGAACAGCTGTGCAGCAAGTGGACAAAAATATTACTCTCATCTGTAATTTAAGTTGGTCTGTGTGTGTGTGTGTGTGTGGGTCTGTGTGTGTGTGTGTGTGTGTGTGTGTGTCCTGCCTCTGTTTCCTGTTAGTCTTTGTCTGTATGGGCTCGTCAGTGTGAGGTTTTCTATCAGCACATCCCCTCCTCTGACAGAATATTATGCTTCTCATAATGATTCAAATGTGAAGTGACCATTATGCGTCTTGCTGAGTCATTATGTTGCACAGTTACAGGAAAAAAGAAATTAGTCAGCAGGCAACACTGATTAAAAGACAGGAACAAGTGAGGGAGTGAGCACATGGGGGTTACAGAACAGGTTATGCACCGACTGAGCTCAACTGAATCGCTGTAAGGATCAGCTGTTTCACTAATTAATTTGTCTTTAAATTTCTGTTTCAACATCAAGAGTTTTTCCTTCCCATCCATCAACTGCAAAGACCATACGATCTTAGCAGCATGTTGGATTTGTGATGCTTTTCGTGGTTTCACAGTTATTCCCCATAGGTCAGGCTTGATGTCGCCCACAGTTGCCCAGTTTTACCCCTCCAAGCCAAACTGTACTGTGTCTCACATCACAACATTTCTCACCCGTCACAGCAATCAAGCCTTGTTGTCGATTAGAGTTTGCAGCCACTAAAGTTACTTGCAATTCTTGTACAGCAATTACAATCGATTACGATCAGAAGTTCAAAAAGGGTGGTGTCAGTGTGCTGGTGGCCTGTTCTTTTAAAATCCTGCCACCGTTAATGGGGCTGGAGCCACACTTCTCAAAGTCCTGATCACAATGCCACAGTTGCGAGTGTTGACTCTTTTGGCAAATAAATGTTTTGCTTTTTAAAAAAAAAACTGTGTCAGCATTAGCTTAATGTGATTTTAAAATTGTGACAGTGGCCTGTTCTGCACTTCCTGCATGCTTGCTCAAGCAAACGCTGTCCAACCACTTCCTCGTGTCACCTTATGTCACCCAGTCCCTACATGTCTCTGCACATTATATTCTTATGTTCAGTCAGGGTTCAATTTGTACTGCACTTCATGTTTGCTTATAAAAAAAGCCATGATTTATTGATACCTTCTTTTGAATCAAAACCTTCACAAAATATCCACAGAGTCGAATGTACCAAAACAAACTTTGATATGATGTAAATCAAACTGTGAATTTTATGATTTCACAACAATTACTTGGTAACCTTGAAAAGAAATCAGTAACACACATTAATGCAATGAAGGGCTAATAAGTCACATTGTTGAGGGTAGTTCCACCAGCTTCCTCTTTGTTACTGGATTTGAATTTTTTTTTCATCGTCTTCTTAAAAAAATAAACTTTCGGTAGCTCTGTCCGGTCAGAGGAGGTGTTGCTTCTGTTTCTTGTACGTGTCAGATCATCACACTGAGATCTGCTGGTGCCATTGATGTATTTTCTCACCTCGAAATCTTCAAATAAAGACTTTATGCCTCCTGCCTCCCACACAAAAAAAGATGTTATCACATTCACTTTGATCACAAGACATGCTGCGCAGTGTGGACAGTTCAAGGTGCATGGGATTGTATTCAACTGGTGGCAGAGAGAAATTATGGCCTAACCTATCTTTCCATTTTCAAGATGAGAAATAAAAAATGGAACTTGTTTATCCTCTTGATCCATTATTGAGTTTCATTTGCGTCTGCAGAGCACAGACATCAATAGACAGTGTTTATCTTTGTCAGAGGATATCACACATTGCTGCCTGGCGCACTTGTCACACGCACACACTCAAAGACACTTTTCACACGTGTGCAAATAGGTAGTGGGTGAAAAGCAGCCTTTGCGAAAATCAAAAAAATGCAAGGAAACATGCAATAATCGTCTGCGAATGTGCCGTTGCTTACAGTAACACGTCTTAGAGATGTGTTCTGCCCAAAAAACAAATGTTATCGGCACATTGTTGTGATTTTTTTGGCTGGAAGAGGGGGCTGGTGAGGTGGAGAGGGGAATCTGTAGCTGTGGTTTGCAGATCCAAACGTAAGAAAATCGAATTTATTGTTTTGTCTGCTGAAAAAATTGTTAAATGTAAAATGTTCTATCCTAAAAAGAACAACTATGGCATAATAGGCTGTAATACTTATTGCAAACCAAACTGTTGTATTGATTTAAAAAAAAAAGAGAAAGGCCTAGAGAAGGTAAGCCTTAAAGTCTCAGTCTTTAATTTCATGAACAGAAGTGTTGGACTCGTGGAGATTCGGACCTGTTGGTGGTGCTGGATGAAAAGTCAGGGAATCACCAGCGTAAATCGGATTCATTCCCTTGATGTCCTTGAATATCTGTTCAAAAAATTCGTTCACCATCCATCTAAAAGTTGTTGAGATTTTAATCTATGGCTCAACAAAGTCGTAGTGTCAGTAAAATCGACGGTGCAATTTTTTCCAACAGGTCACTGCTGTCGGCTCGAATGTTATTTGTTTTCTCACCACCTTTCTTCCCGCGTGCTGTGTTTCAGAGCAAGGACATTGGGATCCAGATGCACGAGGAGCTGGTGAAAGTGACAAATGAACTCTACACTGTAAGTAATACACTGTGTCTCCTACAGATCGATCGCTCACACCTTATCTCATCACCGGGCCCATCCAAGGTTCTTTTTCCTCTCCATCTTTCTGACATTTTATTTCGTGTTCCTCTCTTTTTGTGACCATGTCGGCTGTTTTTTTTTATTTCCACAGAGTGTGCATCAGATTTTTAGTATATTAAAAGGAATCAATTGATTCATTTGTTTGTGATTTCTTATGTCTGCTTCGTTCAAATGGGGATTATGATGATGGTGAATGGTGACGAGTGAGAGAAAGAGTTGGGAAGTTGTAAATGATCAAATGGAACATTTCATTTCTCTGCAACCAACATCTGTTGAGTCCTTCAGCTCGGGTCCTGTTCAGGAATCATTTCACTGGTTGTCTCTGTGGAGGCCTGAGTAAAACCTGCCTGTCTTGACATATGACCTCATCATTTGTGAGATTGTGTTTGCATAATTTTGATAGAGAGGTTGAGAGTAGCTCTAGTTTCCGTAACAATAGGCCACTCATTCATTTGAGGTCGCCAGTTCTAGCTCAGCTGCTGTGTTGTATCTGATGCCATCACTTTGCTTTGTTGTGCATAGTCTTTTACCGTAATGACCAGTTTCTCCACTGGTGCAATATGCTCACTTTATCTTTATTGTTGTCTTGAAGGGGTCTGTTCCTTCATTTAGATTTTTTGATAGTCCATAATTCTAATTCATCAAAAAAACACAGCAACACTTTTCATATTGTGCAGCACGTGAGCATCCTGCAGCTGCTTCACATATGTTTTGATATAAAACATGTGGTGAATGTATATATGGGTTAATGCATTCTGTCCCCCCCTCCCACACACACACACAGATATATAATAAATATTTCATTTTACTTATGAATCCTATTTGGATTAAACTTGCGACTGAATTTTATAGTAAATAAATCAGTACAATTAGAGAACATTATAAATGAAGGGGGAGAGTCTCCCGATCCCACATTTCTCAAATGGAGTAACACTGTACAACACTGTCAGATGACATAAAATAAGAATAATCTTCAAGTAATGATAAATGTTTCCAATTAATATCATTGTAGCAGCAGTGTGTTTGAGCTTTGGAGCGGTATCTACATCCATTTAAAGTTGTAATGAATCCGTTGAGCAGAAATTGGTAAAAACCGAACAAATGAATTGTTAATAATGGGGTTTCCTGCAACAAACCCTGAAGAGCAATGGACATATGTCGGGGATGAGGACACACTGTGCTGGTGCTGCACTGTTACTCGTAGATGAATTCTTATTGAGGGAGGCTTAGTGCCCAGAACTGGATGAGCTCCAGGCAACTTCAGCAACCTGCTATCCCCTGAGGTGAAACAGAAGAGATGGCAGAAGTGCCTTATATGACTTATTCATCTGTGCAATGTGACGGGAGTCAAATTACCAAAGGGCAGTTTTGGCGACTCTCCCTGGTCCTGCCAACTGTACATTTTTGTATCCTGAAACACTCAGTGTTGTGGGGAGCGTGTGATGCTAAAAAGTGCATGTAAAGTATTCTAATTTCATCCCTATCTATTTTAAATGGGCTGTGCTACTGGTCCACCGTCCAACCTGGCTATCTGTATGTTAAGAAATGAAAATGTATTCTCCCTTTTCAGGAGATAATACCTGCAAGTTGTTTCCAGTTTGATTTCGAGTGTTGGGGCGTATTTCAGTTTCAATCTGGCCTCACTTTTTATTATTCCGTACTTTTATTCTTTTCTATTCTATACATTTGTTTCACCCCTTCCCTTCGCCCTGACTTTAGACAGTGCTGCATAATAAAACTCAGATGGTTCCTCTCCTCATACTCTGCTTGGCTTCAGCTGCTGTCCGGCTGAAGATTACAAATCCAGATGGTGACGTACAGCCTATACTCTTCTCTGTATGTGAGAAAGATCGTGGGATTTGCATGAATGTTACATGTTACAGCTAAGGTGGAAAATGTGTTGCTTCAATAACACCAATGTTACTTCATATATAATTACACATTTCACGCCAGTTAATGAAGTGCGTACATTTTCAAATCTATTTATTTCCCCTCACTCCAACGTCACATTAAGATCATAGTTGAAGGCGGGTTCCCAGTGTTTTTCTCTCTTTGCAGGACTTCTCTTTTTAAGTGTACTCTTATGTTTAGTGTTTCTGACACATTAACAACACATTTTTTTCATTTATTGGTCTAATAATTTTTCCACTGTGAAGCTCTTTTGAACCCGCTGTAATGAACCACTGTATGCATGCGGGTTGGCACATTTTGTAGGAAAAGGATTTTCTCATTTACAACCATATTTACCACCTGCTACCTGTAACAAAGCTTGACTATGCACATTCAGGTGTAGAGGTTTGACAGGTTTCACGAGTGCCCGATCTGAGTTCACCTCCTGATGGCTCTCTCAGGCAGCAGTAACACTGTCTGTTGGAGCGATGTTTTTAATTACTGCTCCCTTGTTAGTGTTTGATTGCACAGAAGCAGCCAGATCAGTAGCGTGTGGCCACGTGGAGATTTCCCTTGGCTGCCAACTAAACACTTTCTGCTGAGAGAAAACTGTGAAATCCCATTTGGGTCCCTGGCTGCTCAGTGGGAAGTATAAGGGACAAATGTGAGACTGTGAGCTGGAGCTATTATCTAGCTGTTGTTGAAAGTATGATGTTGCGCAGCAGCAGAGGAATTAGTGAGAGTGAAGAACCTCCCGTCTGTAGCACTGAGCCTGAAATTAGAAATGGGAGCAGAGGCCTGAGTGTGTGAGCAGCCAGTCACTTCCTGACGTCGACTTCAGCAACATGACACTTTCAGTTTTCTTGGCCTGAGTCTGAGTTAATTTCCTGCTACATCGATTTAATATCCCCACTGGGATCAATAAAGCTTACCTTATCTTCTCGATCGGCCATCTTGTGTTTGTTTACTGCGCTTCACGGCCATACAGGGTTATTCTTTTGTTAACGACAACAACACTGATTCTGAAACTCTCAGGCTGGTGTGACGTTCATTCATTCATTCTTTTTGTGTATTAATATTTTCATGACAACGGACACCAAAGCATCCATCTTAATATGCTCATTTGGGAATAGTCTCAGAATCAATTAACTATGCACTGGCATGATCTAGTGTTTTATTAAGGATGTCCCGAGTAAGTTCTCATGTTTCATTCCGTTGCACAGGACCCATCCGTCATATAGATCACTCTTTGATCAGTTTTTCCGTGATATTTTATACAAGCCCCTCACAGTGGATTTTTGCTGATGATCAGATGGGATTTTTTTTCACTTGAGTCGCAAAGGGGGGGGGGGGCGCGCTGAGATGACATGATCACCACCGTTAACCACTGACAATCCTCATTATATTTAGATAGAAGTATCCTTTTCTGTCCTTGCATTCATTATAATAAACTTCAACCATTCACTGTGTTGTTTTTTTTCCCCGCACCAGCGTTGAGACTCTGCTCAGGAGTTGAACAGCCCGAGGCTGTCGTCAGAGGACTCAACAATACACACACCTCCTGTAGACACAGCTGAAGCTCAGTCTTCCTGCAAATTACTTTGGGTCTTTAGCTGCAGGTCCTGCAGTCGGATGCCTCGACGCTGGCGAGAAATCCAGCGCGGTTTCAGAGTAATTTTTTAGAGAAACTGTTTGACAGCCTGGGGACTAACACCCAGCGTTAGCCTAGTTTCTCTCTTCACGAAGTAGCTACATTGACGTCACCTTTGTCACTCTGACAATAGACGCGTGTCTTTTATTCTTTTTTCTTGGTTTACTTTTCAGGTGTTTGCCTTAGAGCTCTTTGTCACACTGTTGTCCTTGTTGTTCCTGCACTGCCTGGAGAGGAGAGGTACTTATTCTAGCACAGAGAAGGGAATAAATAAAGCCCCTTCAATCGGCATCACTGGAAATTATTTCTCTCGCAACTAACTGCAGTATTGAGTGACCCAACGGTAAGTGCGATTTTAGATGGCACACGTAGGGCTAAAAGGAACCCTGCTGCTTTAGTGCAGCACCGAGGGAGCATTACTTTATCACAGGAAACCAATAAATGACTGTGTACGTTGACTGTCCAGCATCCTGAGGTGCTCATAGAAAATTCGGAATGCTCGTTTGAAGTTTGAAGATGCAGCTCACATCTGGACGTTGCTTTATGAGGCCCAAGAATGGGCTTTAAGCAGCGAGACCCTCTCAATGAGCATCTGGGGCGAATTAGGGAAGATGCAGAATGCTCCTGTCTCGTCCAACCCCCTGCTGGACGAGACAGGAGCATTCTGTGGAAGGTTGTCTGTGTGAACATCATAGTATCAGAGAAGAGATCAAAGTGAAGATGTAACTTAAGGGAACAAAGAAAACAATGCTGTCAGAAAACATCTGAAAACGAACAGGCCTGGGGTGATGAAAAGTTACTCTAGAAATCATGCAGAAGCCAGAGGAGGGGTGAGCTGAAGATTTGAAAGCCAAGATTAAACCGCATGCAACCCTGGTTCCACTTGAAATATTCCATATGTAGTGACATCTGTGTTACCACTGTATCGGCAGGCCAAATTGATCCAACAGGCCACCACGAAAAGGCTCAAATCAAACCAGATTCTTTGGAAAGAGAGCGTCAGCAAGTCCACAAAAGTTTCCTTCACCTTGTTTATGCTCCTATCTCAGAGGTCAGTGCACAGAAGCACATGTGTATGTGGAATGTTAAATTAAGTTTGGCCTTAAAGTTTGTGAGAGAGGTGATTTCCGCCTCAGCCCTTCCCACCAGTGACCACCCCTACATATTTATGGCTAGCTAACGCCTGATAAAAATACTAATGATTCCCTTCTTCTACAGGTTTCAGGACCCCCCCCCACCCCCCGCCTTGCTTTATAGTCTCTTCACTATTTATTATCTTACATAAATCCTCATATGTCAGGAACATACCTTTTTTATTATTATCAGTGAATCTGCTGATTATTTTCTCAATTGTTAAACAACTCTCACAGTTGTGGAGCTGAAACCAGAGAATATTTGGCATTTTGGGAAATGAAAAATGTCTGAAACCCTTAATTGATTAGGGCTTTCAGCATAGTTGTTGATTCATTTTCTTTCTGAGTGATTAATCGAGCACTAGTTGCAGCTCTAATTCTATATGAAAAATTGAATATATAACCCCCCCATCCATTTCAATGTGACTCACTACTGAACTGTTTCCCCTTTATTTATCCCCCCCACCAAAACAATCTTTGTGCTATTGTGTGTGCTGTTGATAAAATCAAGCTACCATCTGATTTGTCACTTTAAATCTTACAACAACTTAAGAGCTCCTTTGAATTTTGTTATAATAACCTACATGGTAAAATGTGATGACAATTAGCCCAGTCAATGGTCAGTCTGATGAATATCTTATATATATATATATATATATATATATATATATATATATATATTTTTTTTTTGTATATGCTTCACATGCAGGTGATGAAAACATACCACATGTACCACACCGAGAGCATCAGTGCAGAGAGTAAGCTGAAGGATGCAGAGAAGCAGGAGGAGAAGCAGTTCAGCAAGTCAGGAGATCTCAACGTCAACCTCCTGCGTCACGAGGACCGCCAGCCGAGACGCAGCTCCGTCAGGAAGATTGAGAAGATGAAAGAGAAGGTGATTATACCAAAGATAAGAGAAGTTTTGTCTTTACATACACATACGACTCTGCCTGGCTCTCTGGAGCTTTTAATCGGCTTCCTCCTGGAAACTGAATGGTGAGGTTAATAGTCCAGTTTTGTAAATAGAGAACCATCTCTGTTTGTTGGGTTCATTCAGAGGGGGAGAAAGAAATGGATCACAAATATAATGCTAGATACTCTCAAGAGCACACTGCAGTACTCCCTGCCAGAAATCCAGCTCTCCTTCCATCATATGCAGATTTCTAGTTTGTTTAAAGTCTCTGGTGGTCTCTGGAGGTCATTGTATTTACATACATCCGTGCATTTTTTTTATTCTGCATCTCCGTCTAGAATTTCTTCATGCAAATGAAACCTCCACTATCTCTGAGGTGCAGGAAATCAAAACGCTGTCAGGGCGACGGGCTTGTATCCTCAGAGATGCTGGCTTGGCAACCGAACACTATTTATATCACAGGGTGGCAATGAATATTCTTCTTTTTACCTGTGTCTTCCTTCGTCGCATTACTATGCCTGCAAACAGGTTGGAGGAGGAAGAGGAGGATGAAAAAGTGAATCTCTTTCCTCCTTGTGAAATTGGAAATAAAATGTTAATCTGTAGTGAAATGTACAAATATGCTATTTGAATACAATTAAAGCCAGTTACAGTAGCCTAACCCATTTCTGTTGCACTTTAGTTTTTGAGGGGATTGAACCAATGAGATATAACATTTACATTTTTGAACTTTAGAGTCTGGCCAGCGGTTTTCTCCCTGTTGCCAGTCTTCATGCTAAGCTTAGCTAAGTGGCTGGTAGTGGTGGATTCATATTTAACCCACGGAGGTTGAGGATGGAATCGATCTTCTCATCAAACTAATAAGCGTTAGGTCAACATTTTTAATGTTGAAAACACAAAAATCGTAAAACTACACCACACACAAAAAAGCAGTCGGTTTTAGTGCTTCTTTGTCAGCATCCACATTCTGCAGCCTTTGGCATTTAAGTGTTGAGAGACAGAATAATGACTAAATCCAAGCCCGACTGTTCAGTCTCATGCATTACTATCCAGAGGAAGCTTCTCTGGAGCCTCCAAACAGCCCCTTCCGTCTCTGCCTATCTGGTGGTCCCAAAGCTGCAGCTGCCTGTGCACACACTTGAATCCTCTCGACTGCTTGATCCTCCCGCACTGATGGTTTTTTTTCTTTTCTTCATCTGCCCTGTCTCTTCTCTCCTCCCCAGCGGCAGGCCAAGTACTCCGAGAATAAGCTGAAATGCACGAAAGCGCGGAATGACTATTTGTTGAACCTGGCAGCGACAAATGCAGTTGTGGCAAAATATTACATCCATGACGTCTCTGATATGATTGATGTAAGTATATGCGCTAGGCCCGAGTGTTTATTTACATCTCTCGCTGGGATTTCTCATGTTGATTTAACTCTGCGGCACTGTCGCTTTTCTCACCATCTGTTCCTGTGTCTGATTCACTCTCAGCCTGTTAGCTGTTTGTCTCCAAGCTGCTCCGTTGGCCCCAGTAAATGTATTTGCCATCTTTTTGTTTTTCCGGTATTAATTTGCGCCTAACAAACTTAACCCCGATATGCCGGTGACCGCCTGGTGTTGACATGAAAAATCAGTTTAGCGATGCTCTGTACTTCCCACCGCTGCAGCAGGATCATTTTGACTGGTGGTTTCACTCATTTGTTTTAGTTAATGTTGCTTCTGGGGGCTTTGCTGTGACCAACGCAGCATGTCCTCGCCCAGGCAAGAACATCTTTCTGTGTGGTTTGCTTTCTTGATTCCCTGTCATTGCACGTGTCCCAGTGTTTTCCAGTTCTACTACTACAGTGTACACACAGGTCTAGGCTTCAGGTATCAGTACTTATGTACTCAAAAGCTAAAATGATTATTCAATTAATCTAAGAGATGCAGCCGAACACGCGACTTGCATGAGAAAGGGCAGTGAATGCAGGTTTTGTGGTTTAATCTTCTGGTGGGATATTAACCTGTCAGCACTTCAGTCTGCATGTCTCTCCCCCCTTCTCTTTGAGCTAATGGCCGTGGTTGTCAAATTTTTTGCTTGAAGCCAGACCACCATACGGCGCCACATTATACACAGTCATAATGCACATTTCCCAGGTCAGGCATGATACGATATCATTTCAACGATATTTCTATATTATTTCTTTCTATATATTTTCTATGATTCAGTTTACTCCACGTGATAAATATATATTTAAGCCTGTGACTGAAACGTAAATTACTTCACCTCCACGGAGAAATATATTTTTTGCAGCAGAAAATAGTACGGCAAGAAAGTAGACTATAGCGATTAATTAGTTAATTGTGATTTATTCATACACTCTACAGCCTTTGCAGTACTGTCAGTTAAAAGCAATGCGGTCGGCAGCATTCGGGTTTAAATGCCTCCAGTGTTTTTTCCCTGATCATCTGCTCCTGCAGGCTGCTGGTGATGCTGCTGCAGCCATGAATATGATACAGTCTGTGATCTCACTCAGTCAGTTTGTTTAAAAAGAGGCTAATTTACTCTTCGTCTTTAGTCTGCCGAGCCACTTTGACCCAGTGGTGCAATCAGGCGTGTGCACCAAAGTTGAGAGACGACTTCCTCTGTGCTAAAGGGCGCTAAATAGCGTTTACTTAGCGCTTCACGGACCTGTCAGTTGCCTCAAGCCTCCCTCTAATCCTCCTCACCACCATCCTCGGCTTAATGAGGTTTCTTCATATAACTTGGTGTGATAAGGCTTTGTAATTATCCCGGGTGTCCTACTGTGCTAGCTCCTGTAATTCCTTGAACTCTACTACTATTTTTAAAGGGGAACCTGTAGCAGGATCCAATTTGGGATTCAGTCCATGAAATAGGTCTGAACATTAAAGAAGGTGCTCAAATTAACAGACTTCAGAACTTTAAATTGCCACACTTTATCATCCTTCTGATAAATTTGTTTTAGTTTAATTTTAAATAGCAGCCTTTTTCTGACCTCCAGTGGTTTGACATCCCATCTCGCTGCAGCGATGACACTTCAGGGTGTGGTCAGAACGCTGCGTCATTGTTATTATGTGGTTACAGGTGCAGCACAGCAGATGTCTGACCACACCCAACCACACATTTTTTAACAAGAGAGGGCACAGACACCCAGTGTTGAGTCAGTCTTCATTTTGATTGACACACGTTAAATATTTTCTTGTTTCCCATTTTGGCGTTTCATCTCTACATATAGTTTTTTTCATCCCTTGGGTTTTTAAAAATATTGTATCCCCATAGTGCTGTGACCTCGGCTACCATGCCAGCTTGGCGCGCACCTTCAGGACCTACTTATCCGCCGAGTACAACTTGGAGACCTCACGTCACGAGGGACTGGATATCATTGAGAATGCAGTGGACAACCTGGACTCTCGCAGTGACAAGCACAAGATCATGGATATGCATAACCAGGTGTTCTGTCCCCCGATGCGCTTTGAATACCTGCCACACATGGGGGATGAGGTGAGGTGCTTTTAAATGCCACAGTGCTCATTACAGATTCCTTTTTGTTAACAATGACTTGAGGAATTTTTGGGGGTATTTCCTCCTCCTCCTCAGGTTTGCCAGGTGAGTGCCCAGCAGCCAGTCCAGACTGAACTCCTGATGCGCTACCACCAACTGCAGTCTCGCTTAGCCACGCTAAGGATTGAGAATGAGGAGGTGAGGATTTATGATGGCTCTGTTTCTGTCCAGCACCACCACCCCCCTCACCTTCATCCTCCCACCCCTCCCAAAAAAAAAGAGAAAGCCCTGTCTCATTTCCTCCAGAGCCAAGGGGAGGGCCACATCACCATCTGTTCTCATTGCAATTACTCTCCTATATGACCTTTGCTCTGCGGGAGCTGAGAATTTATTTAGATCCACACACTGCTGAAGTAGTGTTTTCTATGAAGTAATATGTGAAATTGTCTATTTTATGCTGGAGAAAGGGTTTTCTCATCAAGGGCCGCAGGCACTAAGGTGCAAATGGAGGTGACAATAGCCGAGGCCTGTTAGACTTTCCTATGCCAATGGCACTGCCTCTTCCCTGTCTCCCTGTGCCTCGTGTTCTGGAGTATAATGGACGAGCCATGCCATTAGTGGAAATGAGCGTTATCAATCTCAGCCCTTAACAAAAAGCCTCTCTCAGTAGTTTCACGAATAGTTTTCATCTTTGTCAGACAGACAGTATTCATTTTCAGCTCTTACTCTGATGAATGCCAGACCGACGGGTTGTTCTGGGCTTATGTTCTGGTGCTGCTTGGTGTCACAGTACAGCCCGGGGCCATTTATCGGTTAGGGGTCAGTTTGTCTTTGATGTAAATATGTTATTGTCATAAATCACTCGTTCTTGTCCTTGAAAATGTCATCAGTCGCTTCTGTTCCATCAAAGCTTGGGGTGAAAAAAAACAACCTTAACTCTCACGAAAAGGAAAAGTGTACCATGCTTCATTTGTCATGTGCTGTTCTTTCTTCCCCATCTGTGCAGGTGAGAAAGACCTTGGATGCCACCATGCAGACACTGCAGGACATGCTGACGGTGGAGGACTTTGACGTGTCTGATGCCTTCCAACATAGCCGCTCCACTGAGTCCATTAAGTCTGTGGCCTCCGAGTCCTATATGAGCAAGCTGAATGTAGCCAAGAGGAGGGCGAACCAGCAGGAGACGGAAATGTTCTACTTTTCAGTGAGTCCATATTAATGGTTATCTTTTTTTTATCAGTCCAATCTGGCTTCCAGCCGATAAACTAAGATAAACTCTAGCTTTTCAGTATTTTTTCAATATCACTCATCATTTCCACATGCTCTGAAAAATAGGAATTACATTTCAAACTAGAACAGATTGAATTTATGCTGATTTGAGCATCTCTGGATTGTCTGACTGGGCTCATGTTCCACTGGATCAGTGCTGCTCTTCACTCATTTCTGCCCCCATCTCTCTGCCCGTGTAGAAATTCAAAGAGTACCTGAATGGCAGTAACCTCATCATTAAGCTGCAGGCCAAGCATGACTTACTGAAGCAGACACTGGGTGAAGGTAAGGAACCTTTTCTCTACATCTGTCTCCAATATATCTGCTGTCTTTTAGTGGTGTGTGTGCGTGACCCGGTGTTTTGGTCCTGTAATTATGACCCACAGAATCCTGACATAGCTCTATAAAATCACTGCCCGCAGGGCCACAGTGGTGCAGGTCTTATCTAATAAGAAACAGGGATGCAATGTTGGAATGCAATGTAGAAGGCAACAAAGACATTTTAGGACAGAAGGAAGGAAAGAGAGATTGAGAGTTGATATTCTAATGGGAAACTATCACGCCAAAAACATATCATAGCTACTTTGAGGTATCTGTCCCCCTCTCTCTCTTTATCTCGTCTGGTTAAAGCATTATCCAGTTAGTCTCTCATATGGTGAAGCTGCAGGGAAGGTTTTCCATTTCCAGGCTGTATGAGGAAAGACTTCCTTCAACCCCTCCCTTCCCCTGGGGTCCCCTTGTCACCTCAGCCGTGAACAGTTTACGCCCAATCAATCAGCAGGACCAGGCCCAGGCCCATTTCTGCAGCTGCTCCTGCATGAGGGGTTCACCCTAATAGAAAGGGCATCAGGCGCAGACAGCTGAGGCCTTGCAGCACTCATGCATATTTCCACATTTCACACTGTGGATTCATTCATTTATTCAAGGTAGACTTCATCATTTATTTTGCTTTATCGCGTTTTTTTAGGATCTCCAAGCATCCCGGTAATTCCTTCTGAGCTCTGTGGCGAACATACAACTCATAAACGCTCACATTATAGTTTGTTTCAGTCTCTGGACAGATCTGTGTGTTTGTCCACGGCGGTGCAGCTGAGAGAGAGCGTATGAACTCGGCATATGGCGTCTCCAGGTACCACCCACGTTTAATTATTCAGGTGATCAATCAGGGCTGAGTCGTGCTCATTAGCTCTCTGCTTCACCCCCCAAAATGGCGTGTTTGCGTATGTGCGCGGTTGTGTGTGAGCGTGACAGCGGGAACAAGATGAGACTGGTGGGTGCCACATGGCGTTTACATCTTGCCGCGTGGATTAATAAAAACATAATGTCAAGCTTTGGCACAAGGCAAGATGCTGCGAGGTAATCTGCCAGCCCTTGTTTCTCAGATAAGGGGGCTCCAATTCCCTTGTTCAATGACTTTGATTTGTTCTTATACAACAGATACCTCGTCTGTCATTAAGGGACTGTGGCACTTTTGTATATGAAATTAGGACGAAACTGACATGAGAAATTTGGTGTAATTTTGAGGTTGGTTGGTCAGAAGTAGAAAGGGATATCACTCAGAGGAATGATGTCTGGGAAGCGTGCTGTTGTTTCTTCACATGAATGCTCCGGAGACCCTGTCCCATCTGCCAGACTGATGCATTGAGAAATGGGTTGAACCGTTGCTCTTTCTCTCCATTGTTAAGTGGAGTATAGAAATGATGTTGGAACCCTTTAGTGCCATTGTTGCCTTTTTTCTGTACATTGACTCCCATCCAGTTGATCATTTCAAAGACGCACTCTCAGTTCTAGGATTTAAATTATTATAAGCAGAGACATAAAGGTCCCTGTATCCTTATGTTAGTCAGAAAGAGTGTGGCTGAGTAGTGTTGGTGACTTTGCAGAATGCTCAGTGTATATGACTACACCATGTGCATGTATTGTTGGGAAGCCCATAACAAAAGGCTCAGTGAGCCAGCACAGACACTGCTCAGTGTCCACACCGATGGACCCCTCCCTCGCCAACACACACACACACACACACACACGCACACACTCACACACACACACTCACACACACAGTGCAGCCGTCGGCCCCTTTTCTTTTGCTCTGAGAGGAGGCCTGTTACCCCACGGAGTCCTTTGGGTCCCCTGAGGGTTCAGTGACGACTGCTCAATAGCTTTGTCCCATGAATGGTGTTAGCACTGCTCCATTCATCTCTCCCCCAATGGTCATGTTGTCTCTCATCAAACCGCTCACTGAGGCTGGACTCTGGAGTCTGCATAATATGTACCATAAAGATATAACATGTCCCCCCTGTGTTTTGTTTTTTTCTCCCACAGGGGAAAGGGCAGAGTGTGGAACTACACGGTAAGATATCTTTTGATAAGTCAGCTGTTTCTGATCCCTGCCGTTCAGCCACAAAGCATCTTCTCATGCCGTTTGTTTAGGATTGAAGATATTTATTTGTACTATTCAAAAAAAAAAAAAAAAAGCTCATCAATTGTTTTTAGAACACCCAAACAGAAACAATCATAATTATTATCATAATTGTCATATCATATATATATTTTGTATTGGATTATATTGCGTGGCTTATTGGTCGCTGTCACTGATACCATGTTTATGTTACGTACTTATAAAAATATGTAATTGCAAAATAAGGTACAAATTTGCAGTGGTTTGAGAAATTTCACACATTTCCTTTTAAAAATATTGTTATTGTAGCTTCTTTGACAAAGCATTGCCAGAAATATTTTAATAAATTATAGCTGCATCTTGCTGAACTTGTCAGCATATATGCATGTTTTAATGATGTTGGATTAATCAGTTACATCATATTTTTTTAACATATATTATGTATTGACATATATTATTTATTGAACACTTGTAACTGTATTTTCAGACTGGAATCATGTACGTTTCAGCAGGATTGACATGTCTTTTAATTGTATGTGCTGTGCATTGATTGAACAGTATAAAATATGGTGGGAGTGATTTCATTTTAAATAGCCAAGAAATTTTATTCCCGACCCAGAGTCTTCTACACTCCAACCACTGACTAGTAATTAAAGAGATGACCTACAGCAGCAGGCTGTAAAGATAGAAGACCTCTTTAATCAAATGTCTCACTTTGTGTTTTTCCTCAACTTTTAAATGAATATTCTCGAATTTGTCCATTTCTTTTCCCAAAAATATAGATGGTTTCCCTGCTCTGTTTCAGTGAATAGTTTTCATACCTGCGTTCGAACCCACATTTGGTTCTACAGAGTCACATAAAACAGTGTTTTTTTGCTCCTTCTGTCCATCGTTTCCCAGGCCCCCCACCCTTCCCCCTAAACCACAGAAAATGCGGAAGCCTAGGCCACGCTCCGTGTATAACCATAAGCTGTTTAACGGCAATATGGAGACCTTCATCAAGGTACCCTCTGGTGGTGGTGTATGACTGACTGTCCCCTGTGGAGCAGGATGGGAAGGCAGCCAGAGCCTTTGCTCTCACTCTCGTCCTCATTTTGGCCTTTTGTTCCTCCCTCTCTCGGCTGCCCTCGATCATAATATAACGCCTCTGTTTAACCTCTAATCCGCCTCCTCCCTTCTGTGGTTCTGCTGGTGCCGACAGACAAGAGCAGCAGTTTGAATCCAGTCAGTGTTAAGACGACTGACGGGCAGCAGACAGCAGTGGGTCTGCTTTTTCCCCCACTGCACCCGCTCTTTTACTGCATCTCTGTAGCTTTCCTATAACCAGTCCCTGTGCTCAGTCGTCTTTCACCTCCAGAGGTGTCCTCTGACATCTGAGCTTTTCTAACTCTCTGCCTCTCTGCCCTCTCTTCCTCTGCATCTCTGTGCCTTGCTGCTCTCTGTCCCAGAGGAAGAAGGAATGCTCGTACCCGCATTCAGGTACCTCTGTCATTAGAGTATGTAGGTCAGAGCACAAGGCCAACTCAAACGGTTGTACTAATAGTAGTAATTCACTTAACACTGCTTCAGCTTCAAATGTGTGCTGCTAGTTTTCTGCCTGTATCAATAACATTTGCGTATATTTTATTGTTTTTGCTTGTTTTATGCTCCGTGTATGATTTGCTTGACAAAACTTTGATGATATTTTTTTGTGGTGGTGGGACAAACATTTTCTATGATGTGTCTCTTTGGTTAACATAAAGTACAACATGAGTTTTGTTATTCAGACAATGCTGCATTTTTCATCAAGACATTGCAGTATAAAAGTAACATGAACTACTTTACATGATTTAACCTCTTAGCTCTGTGTTACCTTTGCTGTTGCTGTTATCCATCTTGTCTCTGTTTTTATATATTTTTTCATGCTGTTTGATTTCAGGATTCAGGTCAACCAATTCCACTCGTTGTTGAAAGCTGCATCCGACACATCAATTTATACGGTAGGTCTCTCATCCTGTTGCTGTGACTACCGCTTCTGAGTGAAAGGGGCGGAGAAGAGAGCGAACTATGAACTCCCTCGGCCTCAAATGAAATGACGGCAGCTTTTGGACGAGGCTAACTATTTCCACAAATAGCCGCTGGAACAGAGACTGACCTGCTCTTCCCTGAACCTCAGTCTCTGAGGAGCTCAGCTGCCTGCCAGTGATGTGACAAGCTCATAACAATGGATCACACAGGGAGAGTTTAGAAAGTCCTCTTGGTCTTTGTTTAGTCAGTTCAGCCACCCCCCGCCCCCCAACACCCGTTTTTATAACTCCTCCCTGTCTACCTTCACATCTGTCTCCAGCTCATTGCTGTAGCCTGCAGGCTTCCCCTGGATCTGGACCTAATGAAACTCCAGAAAACTGATTAGGAGCCCTCTAACTGAAACCATATGCCGCAGCCTCACTGAGGGGCCCTCTCCTGGAAAAAATACGCATCACCCTTTATGACTAGATTACATTTCCTGCTCTGTGTTATGTGTTTCCAGTGGGCTTTCAGGAAGCTGGCACTGGGGTTTGGAGATAATGGCAGCAAGCGTTACCCTGAATCAGTAAATTCTGGGTCGTATTTCTTTCAGGGTTGCAGCAGCAAGGCATATTCCGCGTGCCGGGATCACAGGTGGAGGTCAATGATATTAAAAACTCATTTGAGAGAGGTGAGTCAAACAAAGATGGCTTCATACTGCTTGTTTTTATGTCAAGTATAACTAAATACTCAATGCTCAACTGAAAGCACACGTTTTCCTGAAATCAGGTGAAGATCCCCTGATTGACGACCAGAATGAGCATGATATCAACTCAGTGGCAGGGGTGCTGAAGCTCTACTTCCGAGGACTGGAGAACCCGATCTTCCCAAAGGAGCGGTTCTTAGACTTCATCTCTACCATCAGTGAGTCACGCACAACAGAAAACATTCAAAGCAATCACCATCGGGAGTGCACCGGTCGAAGAGTGAAAAGAGAAAACACACTTCGCAATTTATTTGAAACTCTAGCTTCACTGTAGAAGAGGAAGGCATATAGTGCAGCACATGGAAGCAATCTAAACACCAGGGCTCTCTGCCTGATATTAAACAGAGCGCCTGTAGATAGAGGAGAGTGTGGACCACATCGGTTTGCAATGAACGAGTCCTGCTCAGGATTATACCCCTTACGTTTCTAATAGTTTGGTGACTCAGTTCGCTGTAGGGGTTTGATGAAAGGGAGGAATGGACATCTATTAATGTGTCCAGCAACAGTTGTCAGAGTCTCCTCCACTTTTTTGCGTCAGCATTGTGGCTTCACTTTAATCAGTCGTCCATGCCAGAGTCTGATTTACATTGTATTTCAGTGGACAGTGTTGCTGTAGGATTGGTGCCCATACACAGTATATACAAATTCAAAAGCTATATTTGTCTCCACTATGTGACAGTGTAAACAAATCTCTGTCCTCTGCGTTTCAGAACTGGAGTCTGGAGCTGAGAGAGCACATCACATCCAGCAGATTGTTGTGACTCTTCCTCGGACCATCATCATCGTCATGAGATACCTGTTTGCTTTTCTCAATCAGTGAGTTTTTGCTGACTCTCATTCGTTTTTTTTATTTAAACTTCATTTCACACGACATAAAGACAAAATACATAAATGACGTGGAAATATGCGTGGGGTGGGGTAGAAACAAGTGATGGATAATATAAAAAAACACTCCACAAAAATATACAAAGATAAGATACATATATCATACAAAATGACCAATACAGTTTATAAATTAGTGTAAGAGCCATTCGAAACACATTTATTTGAATGTTTTGATTGCAAACAAATACAGAGATTGAAGAATATATGTCATATTTACAGTAGGAGTTTTGATGGAGCTCATTTTCATTCTAAATCAAAAGTTGAAAGAGCAGAGCATTTCTAAGTCTCTTTTTGCACATGGACAATGACACAGAGGAATCCATTAAACATTTATCTTCATTCCACAAGGTATTCCACATCATATTTTATGGAAAACTGACCACAGGATGTTTCATACAAAGGAAGATGAGTTCTCAGCCTTGTCCAGTTAGATAATTACATCCTGCAGCTCTTGACATGCAAACAACAGTCTACAAACATGAGTTTGTAGGTTAGCATAGTCACCAGAGATGATACTCTATGTACAGTTATTATATTGGGGGAAAAAGTATCTTAAATATATTGAATTCAGACAGAATAGCTACATTCAGGTGGAAAGAAAAAAATCCAAATATATACATATATATTAAAAAAAAAATCAACAACAACCAATTTTTTATTGCTTTATCCATCTACAATGTATTGGGAGATATTTCGAGTCTTAGAAACATGCCACAGTGTAGAAGCGTACCTGTCCTCTGATAGTAGATGTTATTAATGCTCATTTTACCGGGTTCGCCTGCAGAACAAAGAGTTTGATTTCACTCTCTGCTCTCCTCCCCCCCCTGCATTGTTCTGGCTGTTCCAGCAGTGGCTTGACTGTTCAGCCTCAGCTTGTGATAAAAGGCATAGACATATCTGTGCTACATAGCAGTTCGTTTTCATACATTATGGAATTGATACAAAAAACGTTTTTAGTGCAGCCAATACAGGATTGTAGCCTTACTTTTCCCAAACTGATTTTAAAAAATGTCTTTAAATACACATGATACACAGGATAAATGGCCCCATGTCGTCCTTTACCCAGTCTCTCCCAGTACAGCGACGAGAACATGATGGATCCATACAACTTGGCTATTTGCTTCGGTCCCACCCTGATGCCCATCCCAGATGGCCAGGATCCTGTCGTGTGCCAGGCTCATGTAAACGAGGTCATCAAGACCATCATCATCCACAATGAGGTCATCTTCCCCAGTCCACGTGAGCTGGATGGTCCAGTGTATGAGAAGTGCATGACTGGGGGAGAGGAGTACTGGTGAGTAAACTGCATTTCTATCAACTCTGACTTGTATTGAGTTTAAGGCCGAACTGTGACCTATCAGTTAATCACCTGCGTAAAAAAAAATATTTCTCCTGATATTTGTCCTGCTCCAATGTCTATATCAGTCACTTTTCACTTCCTACGTTCCCCTGCAGTGACAGCCCTCACAGCGAACCGGGAACTATTGACGAGGCTGATAACGGAACTGAACCACACACCAGTGACGAAGGTCTGTGCATCATACTAGACATTTTTTATCCAATTTTTGTAGAGGAGCTGTTTATGGCTTCACAGGCATTTTTTAAATGAATTACTACATATAATTTTAGTAGCCAAGGGAACGTTGGGCGTTTCCTGTGTGCTCTATAAGATCAGAGCCAGAGTAGAAGTTACCACTGTGTGAATACAACTACACTCGTTATAAGTTTAGCAATGGAGTTTGCACACAAAAATATCACAGAAGACCGAGTTATAAAGCTGCAAATTCTATAATCCAGAGATGTTTTTGGAAAATAAGTTTTTTTCCCAAATCCTACTGCCTAGTTGTTTGATCATTTAAAGATAAGCACAATTAGCTCTTAATGGATTTAACATGAAAATACGTATGATGTGATTGCAGACGTCGAAAAAAACAGTTTGACCTTTTTTATTAAGTGCTTTTGACGGAGAGGCGAGCGAGGTTTGTGCCGCAACAGCTTTTGATCACAAAGGCTGAGTCGAGTAAACAGTGTTGGCATGCACTGCACTCTTTGATCCATCTCTCTCTCTCCCCACCTCCCTCCTCTCCTGTTCTCCCTTTGTTCAGCGTTAGTCAGCAGTTCTCCTGGGACTTTTCGCCTTTGTGCACTGTTTCCCAATTTCTTCCCTGAGCTTTGAATAGATAAGTGGGCCTGGCACAAAAGCTAAAAACACGGATAATACATAGAATAATATCACCTGTGCCGCCAGTGAAGAGTGAACCGACAGGAGTTTGGAGTATGTTGGGTCGGACTGAGGTAAACCCATCTCACAGCTTCATCTGTGCTGTTGGCTGTGTCTGTGATGAGTGCTGACCCTCTTTTCTTGCCCTCGCTTGGAAAAGAGAATAAAGGCTGATTGCCTGCTGCAGGTTCTGCTCTTTCTGGCCTCACTGCCGAGAATAATGGCACATTAGATACTCTGGTGTTGCACTGTAGTTTCTGTTTTCAGTTCATTCCTTGTCCTAGATTTCAGTTGTCATGGAAGAGAACAAAAAAAAATGATGTTGTCGAATTAGGAACGAATCAGCCAGACGGTGACATTTGCTTTTGTCATTACTGGTTCCGCAATTTAAATACACTGCTCAATCACTATTTAAGCAAATATCAAAAAAGCTAAATTGGTGATTTCAAGTACACACATGTCTGTCTTGTTTCAGCTTTGTAACTTAGGGATTGACAAAGATGTTATGTTGGACCTTTTATCGCTTCATATTATTGTGTGTTTTATCACCATATACACGTGTTAATGACCTTCAATAAGCCATGTTGTAGTTTATTTAGCAAATTGTTAAACTTTCTGCGGATGTTTTCTTTTTTTTGTCTGTTTATGTCATTTAGAGGTGGAACAGATTGAAGCTATCGCCAAGTTCGACTACGGGGGACGCAGTCCCAGGGAGCTGTCCTTCAAGAAGGGTGCCTCCCTTCTTCTGTATCACAGAGCGTCTGAAGACTGGTGGGAGGGCCGCCATAATGGTGTCGACGGTCTCATCCCACATCAGTACATTGTAGTACAAGACCTGTGAGTAACAGCAGAACATATTTTACAGGTGCTATTGTTGGTAATCCCCTTTGTCATCCTAATCTCAGTTGAGATGTTAGTTATTAACTTGAGAGACATAACTTTCACAGTAACCTAATAAGCCTCAATATTGCATCACAGAATTTAATGAAAAAACTTTGTAGGGGTACACGTACTTCACATGCATATGTTCACCGGCCATGTCTCTTCCCTTTCAGTGATGATGCTTTCTCAGATAACCTCAGCCAGAAAGCAGATAGTGAAGCGAGCAGTGGACCACTGCTGGATGATAAGGGCTCATCTAAAAATGACGTCCCATCACCATGTGAACAATCACCTGATTACAACTTTGGGGGAGTCATGGGAAGGTAGATGCTGTTTTGTGTGTGTGTTTTTTAAAGGTTTGTACTATAGAGGACGTTTTCTGGTTGATAATAAAATTACCTCTTTACACAGGGTGAGGCTACGGTCCGACGGAGCTGCAGTCCCACGTCACCGGAGCGGTACGGATACCCACAGTCCAACTAGAGGGACTGACACTCCGCCACGAGCTGCAGCCTGTCCCAGCAGCCCCCACAAGGTGTCGATAAGCAAGGGCCGTATAGAGAGTCCAGAAAAGAGGCGCCTCGGTACCTTTGGCAGTGCAGGAAGCATCAACTACCTGGACAGGAAGGCTTATCCTGAGGGCCACCCGCTGAGACCGTTGCCAGGGGCCACTCGCCACAGCAGCCTCGGGGACCACAAGTCACTGGAGGCTGAGGCTTTAGCTGAGGTGAGAGTTTGTCATCATCCAATGGCCTTTTCAATATTTTCACTCATGGCCTTTCGTAACCGGACGTCCGCCGCACTGTGTTCTGCTTTACTTCATACCATGAAGATGCACAGAAAGCTGTCTGTCATCCAGCTGTCTGACCTTCCACACGTCATTGAACTGTAACTCTGGATAAAAATCTGAAATGATTCTTGAAAGTTAGGACAGTAAAAAGTAACAAGCCCTGCTTTTATGTCAGGGATGTTTTATGGTTGAGGCAAAACAGATGGGAGAAGAATGGTGACATGAAGGGCAATAATTTGTCGCTTTTGGGAATTATTTTTTTATATATATTTCTCTTTGTGGACTGAGTGTTCTCAGTGCCAGGCATAATATAACATTTCAGATTAATTATAGCATATAAGGAAATAGAGTAGGTTTCTGTAGAACAGAGCTGGGCCCCCTGCTGTAGCTGTCAGTCTGAGAACAGCAGCTGGGACCTGCAGTAAATGTCAGGGCCGGACTGCAGCTGAGCGATAGACGCACCTCAAGGACACGGAGGCCTGGAGCCAAATAACAGCCCCTCATCGGTTATTGACTGTCAGCATTAGTTAAGAATCACATAAAATGTCCAGGTTGTTTTTTAACTTTAGTTGTATCGTTTTTTTAAATGCTGTATTTCTCATTATGTGACATAGTGTGCTGGCCTGCCTGTTGTTATTGCTCTATTCTCCTGATCTGCACATTGAATGCACATATTTTTACATACTTCTTCTCATTTTATTTTTTTTACCTTCTTCTGATTCATATTTTAGGACCGTATATATTTATATTCTTGGTTGGAGCAACTGTAATAAACCTAATTTCCTTGGTGGATCAATGGAGTATTTCTGATTCCGATTCTTATCTACTACCCTCTGCTAGGACATAGAGAAGACTATGACTACAGCGCTCCATGAGCTACGTGAGCTGGAGCGACAGAATACGGTCAAGCAGGCCCCCGATGTCGTCTTGGACACTCTGGAGCCCATGAAGAACCCGGTTAGCTCTGAGCCCGGCAGTCCGCTGCATACCATTATGATCCGTGACCCAGACGCAGCCATGCGCCGCAGCAGCAGCTCCACCTCTGAGATGATGACCACCTTCAAGCCCGCTCTCTCCGCCCGCCTGGCCGGGGCGCAGCTGCGCCCGCCGCCCATGAGACCCGCGCGGCCTCCTCCGACACAGCACCGCTCGAGCAGCTCCAGCTCTTCAGGAGTCGGCAGCCCAGCTGTAACTCCCACTGAGAAAATGTTTCCGAGTAACAATTCGGCTGCTGGTTCCAATATGAATACATCCAGTGACGCGGGGGATAAGTCTGGCACCATGTAGCGAAGGTGGAAACTGGTGGGATAGTTGTAAAGCTTATGGAAATAAGTGCTGATATGTGAAAAGCAGATATAGATATTTTCCTCTCTGTTTTCCGCCTGACTCAATACATATATTCAGGAACTAAAAAGCACCTCCAAGATGTTACCATGGTGATAAATGAGTGGGGGAGGCTTTAGATGTGTGATGGCGTAAAGCTGGACTCTCTTTGATACTTGATTTAACAACAGTAAATATCTATAAGAATACATGTGTTTAAGTTTTACCTCAATTCCAACAAAAGTCTGTGGCCATGTTCTCATGTCAGAGATACATTGAATGCAAGTGAAGTAATACTTGTGTAAAATTTGGTATTAGTTTCTACCCAGCACTCACTGTCCAGCTGATGTTTCAGTCGCCTCTTTTGATGTTTATGAAACACCTCATCTGGACTGGTGTCGAACATTCAGGCTAAAATACCATGTTATTCATCACTGAGGTCTTCGGTCTCATGTCTGTACATACAAACTTACTTGAATTTGTCTTATGCTCTGTTTGTACTATACTTCAGTAGATGTTCTGCAAAGTATTAACATAGTGACATTATACAGTATACGTCTGCATGCAGGGTTTGGAGAAAACAAGGAAAACTTCAGTGAATTAAAGACTTGCATTATTGACAGAAGAATAACCTTATGTGGTCACTGTGAGCATAAAGTATTACTTTGAAACTAAATTTTCAATTTTGAAAAAATATCAGATGCTCAAATACATGACAAAGTAATACATCGCGACGTTAGAGTGTTATTTTCTTCTTTTTAAAAAAAAAAATATGCCAAGTGTCTGGCTGTTGGTACTCTATATGTTGTACCTGAAGTCGTCCTTTCCACTGCTTAAGATAAAAGTACCCTGGCTTCTCTGACATTACTAATCAGAAACTGAACAAAGTAAATCCTACTCCACCGTCAGACCTGACATTGCTGGGTTGTTGTTGTTGTTGTTGTTGTTTTTTCTTATTCTACTGTTTGTCCTGTAAATGAAATGCAGATAACTAATGCATCAACCTATGTAGGAATTCCTGTGGTAAACTTGTACATAATATAAAGCTAGTAATTTTTTTTAAAGTGCTAATCTGTACAGGCTAATACAAAAAAAGATAATAGGTTGATATGAATGGCACTTGTAAAGAACATAAACTATGTAACTGTCATCTCCAGTAAACTACAAACATATTCCTTCAAATCATTTACCTTGTACTGTGCTTAGAATGCATTTGGTAACTGTACTGTAGAAAACGGATTGCTGTTGAAGAGACCACAAAGGGCGAACAGATGTTTTCTCCATCATCTTTTTGACACACTTTCCGCGCAGTACATAAAATTGAAACTTCTCCCTGTTGAAGATTGATTTGAGTTTTATAATTGCATAAGAAACATTGAGAAATAACCTCACACTGTTCCTCTTAGAATTTAAGAGACAGTGATCAAACTTGGGGGATGTGAGAGTAGATGTTGTGACATACTGATATCAAAGCTGTTTCCTTCTTTTCCTGCCTTTCCCTTATCTTTGCTGATAGATAAAATCAGGCTCTGACTGAACTCTAGTTCTCGTTTCGTTGGAGGAAAACGAAATAAGAACATTTCAGTGGTTCTATGTTCTGTACCTCTTGTCAATCTGACAGCTCTTGTCCAGAGACCTTGTCATCTGCATCCCAAACAGCCTGCTCTTTTCTGCATGTCCTGCGCTGTAATGTTTGACTCATATTATGCAGCAGTGAAGCTATGGCTGTGTGTGGTGCCTTGCCTTGGTAAAATGCACAAATAATTCCAGTAGTGGAATTTATTTTTTAGGAAACAGGCCTTAACAATTCTTGAGGCTGGGAATGATGAATTAAGCCGCTTGTAGCAGTTGCTGAAATAGAAGTGAAAGAGAACTAACAGTGCTTGATTGAGCAGCAGGAAAGTAAAATATTAGCATGTGAACCAAGCACTGATTCCACGGTGAACTTTGCAGTGATTCAATACAGGCTGTAGTGTTTCTGAGGTACATGCTGTAAATTGAATATATTTGCTTCATATTATGATTCATATTTGCTTTTTATTATTATGTTGTCATGGGCAGAGATATTCAGGGTGGGAGGAAACTTAAGAACAGAGAGCTACTTCAGTCAGAAAAAAGGCAATACAGCATTAAAAGCATACAGCGCAATTACGCCATCTGTTGGTTCCTGCTGGTATTGCTTCTTTCGATGACCCAGTGGACTCTACCTTTTCTGTCCTGGTTACAGTTTTGCACCTCTTGGAAGTATCTGAATATAAAAGCATATGTTTATTGAACTATGAAGGAAGCACACAATTTAATGAATGAAATTAACATCATATATTTAACAAGACTGGGTTTTTTTTATTTATAGAGGACGAGAAAGCGGAGTAGAAAATTGGAGTGCCTTTTGTGCACAACATAAGTTTTTATTGGACTTTTATATTTACTTTTTTTTCAAACTGTAATATGTTGTCTATAATTTGTCATGTTGATTATGAACCGATGTTTGTTTTTTTAAAATCTTTACCTTGTATTGCTACTAACTCGTCAGACCACCACAAGGAGTACATTGTGTATAGATATGCTTCTCATGAACTTTACCCGACGTTTGGGTGAACCTATAAAGACTACTGTACACTCAATCTACTGATAATGCTCAGTAGAATCATCTCAGAATATTTCTTTCATCTTTTTGTTTTTCTCCTGTGAACTGCCTGTGCTGTGGTTGAGCCGTGACTCTTATCATTAATCTCCTTTCCTTTCAAAGAAAAATCATCGCAGTATATATTGATATGGAACCTCGGCGTGTAGAGGCCACAAGGCACTCGATGCGCTCTCGCTTTCCCTACATGTGATGTTACACGGACCTTTTTCTTTTCTTGGAATGTATGCTGTACTGGGTAACACTGTTTGTCTGCTGAAATGAAAAGATGTTAGGGTTGATATAAAAAATAAAAAAGAAGAGAGAGCAGACTGTCATGTTGTGATCAGACAGAGTGAGTGACTGTCACACTGTTTACCTTCTCTTTACCTGTTTGTCTAGTGATTGAGTTTGTTGATGAGTGTCTGGTTGGTTGAAACCCTGTGATGTAATGTACACCATACCACTGACTGGATGTCAAACACCCCTGCGTCCAAATAAAAACATTATTGCTCTGTCATCTGTATATTCAGTATTTTTGTTGGGGGGGGGGGCTCATGTTACTTTACACAAAAAACCTTTGGTCATTTTTATAAAATATGGCACACTGTCACAGATTTGTTACTACCCAATGGTAAAAAATGTACACATTGGCCATTTGTTTGCGTAACAAGTTTACTTTTGAGTAATGGTGATACTTGTGTTCTTTTACCTAAGTACGTTTTTGAATGTTCGATGTTTTCACACAGCTGCATTGCTCTTTAAAAGTTCCAAATACATTAAAAGCAGGGAGGGATTTTTTTTTTCAGAGGGAGAGAGATTATTAAACTCTTTTAATACAATTTTAGTTTGTCAATAAGCAATTTGAGTCAAATTTGTTTGCGTCACAACTTTCAACAACAAGGCAGTTAAAAGTAATTTGCATTGTAAGGCATCAAGAAAAGATTTAAAAAGAAACCCAAGGTAATATCAAAGTCCATGACCACTTTAAAGAGGACTAAAATCAAACAAATGATATAAACAGACTACAGCTAAAAAAAGAGAGAGATTTGGATGAATGGATGTTCAGCACAGCTTCGGTGCAGTACAAGATATGAATGACTACTACCAATGGGCTTTGATACCAATGTTTGATTTTCAAGGACGAGATACAATCATGAAGGAAAATGAACATTCAATATTGGGCATCAATGGGACGGAGTCTGCAGTTCATCCTGTGGCCACATGATGGCGAAACTGCAGCAGAGGAAGGATTCGATGAGCATGAACTTTTCATTTTGAATGTGTCATCAGCTCTGGCAGAGTTTTGCATAAATTAGAAGATTACATCTCTATTTGAAATTGGCTTTTCTAGTTCAATGGTCAGAGAGTGGTACACCAGCAGCTCACACTGACATAAGCAGAAAACAATATTCAATTTGTTCCGTCTGAGAAACTTAAGTTCAACAAGAACATGCAAAAACAAGCGACTGTGTTCCCTCTTTTCATTAGTCAGGAGAGTATATACCGCTGACTAACAAGTAAAGATCTGCTGAAAGTCTAATGTTCAAGTGTTGTGTGCTCATGGTCTGGAAAACCCCCTGATTATCTGGCAACTTTAAAAAAAAATATTGTGTTTTTGTGTAGGTAACAGTTTACTCTATTCTAAGAAATAATTCCATCTCTGTTGTAATAATGGGACTCTCTCTTACAATTCTCTTCAATTGATTTCGAGATTTAGTCTAAACACTTATCCCCGGAGGATTAGTGCCTTGCTCGAGGATACTTTGGTAAGATGCAAAGATCTGGAGGGACTGAAACAGGGGGCTATCCAGCTGAGAGGGAGCCCAGACCAGATCAAGATGTTGCCGCAAGGAAAGACACAGACAGCTTTTCTATTAAAGCGTGACGTGAAAGACTTTTTCATATTTCATATTTTGCCTGTCAGACAGAGATCAGAGCGCTGCAGCGTTCCATAAGATCCTCAATACTTTACGCTGTAGGGAATCAATAATTTCACTTTTCTGCATTTTCATTAAAATTTCTGACCTGACTCTGGATATTGATTAAACAAGTCTCAATGTGTTTGAAAGGGACCCTGAACAATCATCACGTTCAAAGTTATAGCAAATGGCAACACCTGTGAATTCAGTGACATCTACAGCTATGTACTTTTACTAATACTTTTAGGCTCTTCATTGCCTCTCTCCATCTTATGCATGTGACCTGTAAGTAACTCTCTGGCCCCGAGGGTCGGGAATGATTTGCCTGAGAAAATCAGGTCAGTTAACTCAATGGTTTCTTTTTAAGTCCCTTCTTAAGACATACTTTTATCTTTGAGTCTTCACTGATTTTTTTTTACTTTAATAATCTTATTAGAGTTTCAATTTTCTTTCAAATGTCTTTTTACTTTTAATTCTGATGATTTTATGTCTTAATTCTTTTTTGAATTGCTGCCATGTGAAGCACTTTTTATTCAGAATTTTGAAAAGTGCTCTAATATATATACTGTATACATTTGGGTTTAATTCATAATATTTACATTTAAATAAATAAATAAATATTTATTTAAAAGGTATAAATTATTAATTTAAACCCAAGGACAAATAATAAGCCAGCCTGGATATTTCCAATGTTCTTGCACACCCTCACACAAATTAGCCCAAAAAGGGAACAGAAAGCCATACGCACACAAGATCAATACACATAACTCCATGTTTATATTTATGGTGTTTTTCGGTTGCCTGCCTAATGTGACTTTACTCTTAGGATGTAACTTTTAAGTGGAGTTTGCGATGGAGACAGGTGCCAATGCTGAGGCCCAGCGCCGGGAGCAGAGCTGACCCCGCAGTACCAATCACTCTTTGAGAACATATGTGTTCATTCTATGCAGGTGAAAGCAAATGAACCAAATACTGCAATTAGTTACAGTTAACGTGCCCCTTATGGCAATATGTGGGTTAGGCGATTTCATTTGTTATTAATGTACCTTTTATCAAATGTCTTATTGATTACTTAATTGATTTGCTGTAGTAAATATAGACCATTAAGTTGATCTCAGCCCAGTCATCTATCGACGTAATAATCCAATACAGCTAAATTATAGGCAGTAGTTTATCGTTTTAACATGAATGTCTTCATGGCCACATGGGGTCGGCCACATGGCTGGTTTCGAACACATAAATCTTGTGAAAGTGTTCGTTTTTTGAAATTCTAAAAACAAAGTTATTTAGTTGAAAGAAGACAAGCTGCATGTCGTTTCTGAAGCCTCTGAAGTCCCGGAGCTCTCCCCACGGAGTAATGGCAGTCCGAAAATTCACTCTTCTTTTATGTCTTTTCCTATCACTCTCCTTCTTCCCCGGCTTCTGTTCCTCTGTCAACAGGATTCTTTTTCTGTCTTGCGAGGTTGAGTTGCTTTTGTCAATTTGATTGTTTCACCATCTGTCATTTCCATCACTTGGGATAGATACCGGGCGGGAGAAGGCTATTCTCTTCCTAGTTTTGGTTACGCAATGGGTGAGGCAGTGCCTTTGTCTGCCGTAAATCAAGTTGTCATTTTTCTGCAAAAACTTCGTCCCGGTGGCCAAGAGAATAACATGGTAAATGTATGGCCAATATAAGGGCGGATGGTGTCATTTTCCAATCACCACTACACTGTGCAATCAGTTTTGACATCATAACGACAGGAGTAAGCCAAAAGGTTGTCTACTTCCGCTTTGAGCACTGATTGATTTAATTAATATGATGAGCGCGGTTGCTGGTGATGGAGTAAATATTCTGTCAAGTCTAATCAACAGTCCATGATTAACAGCAAATTATAGCAGATTATTCCTACAAATTTTCAATTAAATTAAATGCGCCTTCAACTACAAAGGACGTCAACCAGCTTAATAATTGAATGGACCTCTGGGTGGAATGTACATGTGACCTGTATTTCTGATGAGAATATCAGCCTCTGTCCATTGCTGACACCTTGTTACAGGTGAGGGCCTCAGGTGCGATTCTTTTTAACTGCAGATTTTGACATCACATTACAATGAGCCAGAAATTACAACGAGACACCAAACAGTTTACTTGTGTAAACATTTAGGTTATTAACACTAAAATGCATAGAGAAGCCTGAGAGGATTGGCCAAAAATAATTGAATTGTTTTATCGCTGAGACTGAGGGTTTGCAATGGAAATGCCTGAGGGGATTACTGCTGTCTTTCTAATGCTGCTAAAAGAAACCTGTTTAAGCCATTGTTTAACAGCAGACACAACTCTTGTTTCTGTCTACTAGCTTTAATTTCCCACAGCTCCAGGCATCGTTGAGATCCCCCACCAGCCCAGGCCTGTGCACTGGCTAACACAGGGCGGAATGACTCACTTGCTATATAAAGGACCCATCAAGGAGCGATTAGAGAGACAAAAGAGTGTGAACCTGAGCTCGTGGGCTTAATGTTAAGTGTTGCAATGTTATATCAGGATTTATGTACACATGCCACTATTTTGCATTAACAAAAATGGGCCAGGCAGCATTATAGTCATAAGAGAGTTGATGAATATGCCACAGTGATCTATGACATGATTGTCGCAAATTGCTTTGGACGAACATTTGAGTGAACAATTCAGATTTTCTCAGCAGCATACTCTCATCATCTGAAACACATTTCAAGCCAATACAAAGCTGCATACAATCACGAATCTGAAACCCCAGTCATAGTTTCCTTAATGCATTTCTTATGAGCGATGTTCGTTTTATTCCACTCCGAAATTCAACACATGCTGTGTCCAACTGAAGAAATCTTGAAAAAGAGTTCATCTGCCTCCCTTATGTGACATATTACTCTGCAGATGCTTCTCTGGCTCAGGACTCTGCATCACGTCTCAGAAGGGGTTTGTTGACGACTTTCTTCAACCTGAAATCATGAACTATTGCCTCTTAAAAGTTTAGCAATACTCCAGAACTTTTCCCCCAATGAAACAGCTCCAAAATGATAAAGGAGGAAGATAAAATGCAACTCAGTTAATCAGATTCTGAGAATGAGATAGTTCTTTACTTCTAATGTTCCCTTCAATGTTAAAATGTTTTCACTTTTGCTTACTGTTATCTCAATGGGATGCTTGACCTGTATGCACATGGTGTTTGTCAGTAGACGGCTGTTTTCACTATCATCTGCTGATGAGGGAAAGTTTCTCTGTGCTCACTTTAAATCACAGTTTACGATGTGTTTTGTAGAAGATGATTCAGTGACATCACACGCGCTGCAGTTTGTAAGCCTTTCAACTTACATTAGTGTGATGTGGCAACTTGACACTTCACTGTACAGACACTGAGAAGAGAGTTAGGCACCTTATGTCCAGCAGTTTAAATTTTTTCTGGATTAGGTAAATGGGGTAGATGTACAATACTCTTTTAACAAGATAATGAAAGTTTCGTTTTGTGTGAAAAAAAATCAACAAATTATTCAAAGTAGTGTAAAGGTATATATAGTTTATGGTTAAAAACACTGAAGGAAATAATCAAAGTCTGCCTACCTTTAATTTATTCCATTTTCAGAAATGACAGAGAAAATCATGACCCCTGCAAATGAGCTTGAAAAAAGGATTTAGAATAATTAATGAAAATGTGCATCCAAAATAATTTATTAGCACGACCCTGACTAGACATTTGTTTGACATCATGACATTTTTCTCTGTGAGGACAGAGTTAAACAGAATCATAGAGTAACTTCTTTCTCATAGAGAAAAATCAAGAAACTTGATGACAGGTTGAGTCTAAAACACATAATGTACAGTAGATAATCCTTGAACACACAGACTCCGTAATACAACTCTGCACTGAAAAGAATACTTAAAAATTCCACACTGAACTGCGTTAAGTACCTGGTAAGGAGGTTTAACGAGTAACATAATTCCTGAAAAAACCTAAGAGTCTCGCGGGGCATCCAGTACATCATGTCATCTTGCTAATACAAGCATATAATTACTGCTTGGCTGAGCATCCAGTGATTAAACGCTCCCATTTTCCAGACCCATGTGAATGTCCCAGGCGAGTGCTGGAAGAATACAGTGGTTGGTCCATATCCAGCTGAAATCAGCTGATATAAAGCCGACTTCTTATCCATATGTGTCAGTTTCTGCGTCTGTGTTTTTATGTGCGTATTCATCTTGCAGCAATATATAGATTGTGGTGTTTAGAAACAGCTCAGTGATGACATTTTGTCATTCAAATGCCGTCCCACACAATTCCAACCATGGGCCCTGCCTTTAGTGATTTGACTGGTAAGGACGCAGCAGATGACACAAACGGACAAAATTGAAGGAATGCATTCAATATAAAGACTTAAATCAGGGGGGAAAGCTAAAAATATAGAACTCAATAATATGATCTTGAACTAAATTAATTTAATTCAAAAATTAGAATAGAGTGGCCTGAGAGGCCTTGAGTTTAATTGTTATCTGACATACTTTGATTACTTCTTGCTTTCTTAGAGGTGTGATAATAGTCACAGAGGAAATAATAAATGGTGGATAAAAAACAACAAAAATTTTCATAAAAAAGATAGTAACAGACAGTTGCCTATTATAGAGATGTTGTTTTTGGTGACATTTATGTGATAAATGCCAAACGTCTGCGGTCTAATCTTCCTCGTCAGGGGAAACCTTGTTACCAAATTGCTTGGTAATGCTGTGCAGACCATGTGGAAAGAATCATTAATGCTTTGGAAACTCTGTGAAATGATTTAACTGGCCCGAGGCTATGGGGGCAGCATCCTCCAAACCACCAGGAAAAATCTAATTATCGCACAAAATGCCTCTGGATATTCTTGTGACTGAATAATCACATTCAAGCACACGTAGTGACATAGACCCAACATAAATACATTTGCATGATAGTGTCTTATTGACCAGTTTTCAAGCCAACCACAACACAGTTTTTTGCTAATATTTTCACACATGAAGAAGAAGCTGCTTCTTTATCATTTGTAAAATATCAGAGCAATATGTCTTTCTGTACAGTAGGTAATACTTTCACATCACTGAACACTTGTGATGAAGTGCCTGCGCTTCTTCTGGAAGTGGGAATAATTAGTTTCTGCCTCCTGGACTGATTGACAGGTTTTCGATGCACAGGTCTATTTTTAATGAAGTTATCAACGTTTTATAAAGTGCTGGCTCTTTTTCATGAATAATGCCTATGAACACTTGAGTAATACAGATGTTTTAAAATCAATGATAAGCTATGATGAACACAAATGCTTATTTTCAGTCATATTTTCTTTAATGTATGTATGTCAGAATCCAGATAATTCTGATATAGGGCCTTAAAATTATGGTCGAACCCTATTGAATTTTTTTAGTAAAGAAATGGAATATTTATATTAGATTTCCACATTCTGTGTGTATTTTTCATTTGGTTTTGTATTGAAGTGAAAATATTACTTCAATTCTATTCCCTCTAAATACCATTTTAACTCAAGACGAGATGAGATGAGATATATACAATGGAGGTAATTGCTTTGTGTAAAAGATTTTAAAAAAAAATGCAGTGCTTTGAATTAGATAAAAACATGACTACTCAGTACATTGTTGTATCAATGTACAGTAAAAAAAAAAAAAAGATAAATAATTAACAATAGACAGTATAGGATACCCTAGGAACATTTACTGGCTTCAACATAAGCAGGGAACTCAAAAGTTATTATCGAATCTGATAATGATACCAAAAGACAACAAATACCATTTGTATTCCCCACACACACACACACACACACACACACACACACAAACCATACATACATATATTGCAGCGGATGAGATCCCTATATTATATAGGAGAGAGAGAGAGAGAGAGAGAGAGAGAGAGAGAGAGAGAGAGAGAGAGAGAGAGAGCGCGCGCGCGCGCAGTGTTTGCGTGGGAACAAATCTGGACTCCAACTCAGCGGAAGTCGTCAAGTGACGTAGGCGGCCCCTGCGTTCCCGTCGCGCGGGACTTTGGATACAGACACAGAAAGTTTTGTTTATTTTCTCAAATAGATGCGTTTCGGGTTTTAGACATGGCCTTGCAGGTGGTAGAGGCTCCACCGCCCGGCCCCGTGTGTCTCAGAGTAAGTTCACCACGAACTCTCCGTTGTTCCCATTGTTCTTCTCCAACAAGGGCTAGCAGCCGCTAGCTAAACGAAAACACCAGCAGCTACATGCACGGACCGCTGAGTCGACCGTCGACGTGCTCATGTCACTTCTCCACTTCAGCACATATTCGTGATTAGCTTAACCGACGATACAATGTTAGCCGAGTCACTACAGTTCACGTTGATGTTGATCGCAGCACACGTTTGGAACCGCGTCTAACATCTAACGTTATGTAACGTTTAGCGAAGCATCTACGGGTGCCCGCTAACACAAACGATCACCTGAACACACTGCCAGGGGGGTTAAATCAGGCTGCAGGTCATGTTCTTCCGAGTTGTTGGATCATGACCTCTTAGTAAATCTATGATCATGACAGCGAACCAAGTGGGAGATGTTGTGGAACACGCTTGTCCACATTATTATTAAACATCACCTTTTTTTTTGGGGGGGGGGGGGGGGGTCGTCCAATTTTGTTACACTGAAATGAAGAATATTGCAATGATATATGTGATTTCCTATTGACGCTACCTTAGGTGTAGTGAAAAGGTGTTTATTCATGTTCTGCGTTGTCAAATTTCTGTATACTTTCATTCCTCAGTTGTTGTTTTTTTATGTTTTATATTTTGTTGGCTAATAGTTCAGCTGCTTGTTTAGTCACTGTGCTATTTCTCATCTGCAGAACCTCGACGCCCTGCTGCGGTGTCCCATATGCTTTGATTTCCTCAATATTTCAATGATGACAAAATGCTCGCACAACTGTAAGTGACTGTGTACGTCTGCTTGTAGTTTCTTCCAGTGCTATACACTCAAGTTCTTTTGTTTTGTTTTTGCAGTTACATACATCTGTGTGTGTGTGTGTGTGTGTGTGTGTGTGTGTGTGTGTAATCGTGTGTGATCGTGTGTGTGTGTGCGCGTGCGTGTGTGCGAAGTACAAATAGTATATGTTGTCTTTTGGTATCATTATCATATGCGATAATAACTTTTTAGTTCCTTGCTTAAGTGGAAGCCAGTAAATCTTAGATGAATGCATCTTTTCACCCTATTTTTGTCTCAGTTTATGGTTATGTGTTGTTCTGTTAATGAGAGAACTGCAACTGTAATCGAGCCCCACTAAACCCTCCTCATATGTGGACTGAATACAGCTGTGAACTAAATGAGAGAATTTTTTTTCAAATTATTAAATTCAAATTGATTATAACTTTGATGGAAAAAAAAAAGAAAATGATTTACCTGCTGCTTCACAGATTACTTTAACTTTATTTGCATTTCATTTTACAGTTTGCTCATTGTGCATCAGAAAATTTCTGTCCTTCAAGTTACAGTGTCCAGTTTGCAATACAGTAAGTATGAACTTGACTTGAATCCATAATTATACTCCCAAAATTGCATTTGCATAATTATCAGGGGTCGTACCCTCAATAAGGATGGCACATCCTCTCTAATTAACTGTGTTGATAAAAAAAATGCAAATTTCCTTCATTTCTTGCCTCTTATTTTTCACAGCAGGCCACAGAATCAGATCTAAGAAACAACCGTTTACTGGACGACTTGGTCCTAAACTTTCAAGCTGCAAGGTAACCATACAACACATTGTGACGAGGATGTAAACCGTTGTTGTGTATGTCTGATCAGTATGAGCGGTTTCTTCTCGAATCGACCTGAGTGCACTGCATAACCAGCAGCTGTTTTCCATAGGCATTACACTTATCTGGGCGAATGATAGAAAAATTCAAATAGAGTCATTTGCATTGTGTACTTCAACATATATACATGTTGTAAAAGGCTGTTTGTTTTATTATCAGTATTGGATTCAGGGAACTGCAGTCAGAGCAAGCAGTAAAAGAAAAAAAAACAATCAATATTTCCCTCACCACATTTGTACTCGAAGACAAGTCAGCAAAGATGGAACACGTGTTGTTGGAGCCAGAGTTACTGGCTCGTTGGTCCGTGCTGAGGAACGGCTCTTTAAATGATCTGGTACTTAAACAAAATCAATTATCTTCTGGCCCTTTTCAAACATGCACAGTGAACGAGGATTCAAACCGTTTTGTTTTTGACAGCCATACAATAGCATTCATTTGTAGCACGATTACTTTGAATACTTTTGCCTGTAGAGGTAGGCTGTACGAGCAGTGAAAATGTTGGTTCAGGAAATAAGACGCAATCCATGTAAAACCCGTTTACCATGAACACAGGTGCACCACTTGTCTGCTTTCTATCGTCATGTTTCTAAGAACCGCAGAGAAAGATGCCTGTTGTAGGGATTTTAAGGGGACCCCATTGTTATTGACAAGATTACTCTATGTCCACAAGGGTATTGGGTTTACTTCGGTAGACTGTACGAGCAGTCTACCAAATTGGTGAAACACTTCTAATTGCCCTCCAGTAATCTGCCTCAGATTTATGGATTTTCTGTAAATCAAATGGGGATTTTTGTTTTCATCCGCGTAGGTCATTCAGGGTTCTCCCTATATTGCTCATATGTGAGCTTTAGGGCCTATATTACATTTTTCATTACAGCAGGATGTAGGTAGCAGTTTCCTGAGCTGGTTTGAATGTAATTTCTTTGCACTGTACTTGAAATTTTTATTTTTTTCTCCTCCAGTGACATTTATCACAATGAAAGAAAAGCACTTATTCAACTTCAGATTATCCTGTTATGAGTAGCTACTGGGTGTAGCTAGCCACAACAGTTTTGTAAATAAATTCACAATATCAAGGTACAGTACTTCAGCCTGCCCCTGTGATTATTTATCCCTGTTGGTTTATGGCTAAGATAAGATAAAAAAAAAAGCTAATGTACTTCTGTATTCTTCTTTTTATTTTTCTCCACTAAGTGATCGTGCAAAAAAAAGGAAAACTCACCAAAACCAGCCGGTCAGTTTCAAGCTGGCAATGTAAAAATCAATTTCAAACTTCACCAAATTATTTAAAAATACACAGGAATTTGGGAGATTAATGTGTGATCATTTTTATTCACACTTTGTTCATTAACATTTGACTTATCTAAGTAAAAAAAAAAGGAGGTTTTCTGGATTTTTGTATGTTGTTTCAAGATGTAAGACGGTATCGGTAAATTGCTTTCTCTGAGAATACTAAGGTGCTGGGTTAAAAGTCCTACTTTTAGCAATTCATGCATATCTAAACTCTCACAAGCTGCCTTATCGACCTCGATAATTTCTGCTCAGGGCTATATTTTGCTATATTCTGTAAACACAGTTTTTTAAAGGGGCCATATTATGCTCCAGGCACCTTTTCAGCCTGCCTCCACGTATATTTTGTTATCTTGGGTCTGCCAGCCCACGGAGAATGAAAAGAAAACAATGAGTCGTTGATTCGTGGTTTGGGTTGATCGTGCACACGGTCTGCAAACGAGCCATTCACAGCCCGGGCGTCAAGTGACGTAAGTTGACTCCTGCTACTGGGACGACCACGCCCCCAACCTGAGCAGCACCTCCCACTCTCGGCTACCGGCCGGCGTAGCTCGCGGCTACCGGCCGGCGTAGCTAGAATCGCGGCCGGGATGCCGTTAACGCTCTATCGCCCAGCCCCTTGTGCTCTGTGTGTAATGATGGAGAACGTGTTCTGTGCCTCCCGGGTCTCTACGTCGTTTATGTGCCTTGTTACGTGCGACTGTTGTCATGGCAGCGCCACGCCGTAGTTGCGCAGCAGACGCGGGGAGGAGCTTTGCGGAACACGAAGGGAGGGGGGCGAGGAGTGGGCTGGAAAGCGCTGGAATCGACCATAGTCTCACAGGGCTGTTTATACAGAAAGAGGAGGGTGCTGTGTGGCTTGATCCTTGAGGTGTTTTGACATGGAATGGCAAAGACATGTAGTTCACACACCTGAAAACCAATGTAACTTGTGTAAAAGGGGGCATAATATGGGCCCTTTTTTGTTTTAAGGTTCCTTAGTGCAAGATCGGAAAACAAGCCTGCTTGATGAACTCTGGCTTATTTTCTATTAATCAGTGGGGCTGATGCCTGGAATATAACAAACTCAAATTAAATCTGAATTGTTTCTTCACAGTCTTGGCTGGTGTTGATATAATATCTGACTGCTTTTATCAGTCTGTAAGCCATGATTTTTCTCCCTTCCATCAATCACCTGAACGTTATCAACACTGTAGACTCTAGACCTTAACCTTCAGGCTGCAAAGCTTCCGATTGCCATCGCTGTTGTGAATGGGCAGCTTCTTTTTCCTCTGCCTTTAATTTCCTGTTGTCTGCCATTGAGTTTCTGAAAAATTGGATTCATAAAGCATTGTTGTTATGTTGCAATAAACTTGTGCAAATGGTTGCACAGTTTTGAATTAGTTCCCTTTCTGTTAATATTTCAGATTATTTCTGTTATGCATTCAAAAGCAATCGCTTGTAGATTGCTCCCTTCATTGGACCATTCCCTTTCTCAGCAGTGAAAACACTGCAACACATGTCTCATTAAGTGTTGGCAATGTGTAAAAAAAAAAAACCCAACAACTTAGTTTTCTGTCACTGCATTTCTATTTAATTCTTAACTCCAAGAAAGACCTGATCCATTATTTATGAATGGCCTGAGTCTCCTTCCTGCTGCTGAATAATGAATTGTGGATACAATCGGGTTGACCTGTAATGTGTGTTTTAGATCCACCTCAGCACATCCTTTCCCCCTGTAAATGCGTTCAAGCCGTGCCAAAGCACACCTAGACTTATATGTTAGAAGAGGAGCTGTAGAATATGCTAATACAATTAAGCCAATACTGGACTAAGGCTATCACAATGGAATTGGTTTCTGTTGTCAAACATAAACTCTGGAAAGTGTCCAAAATATGTGTCCGGACATTTTCCGGAGTTTGTCTGTAACACATGACGAACGCAGCAGGACATTGTCCGAGTCAGATGCGTTCACTACAGCAGGAAAATTTCTGGAACATTCTGTGGCGTCTGGGTAGAGCATCTAGGCGACAGGACATTCAGCTGTGGAAAGCAATGTATTAGTTTACAGTCGCCAACACGCGCAGCCGCTCGCTGTGAATCTTCTGGAGATTTTCACTCAGACGTTTTCCGAGAGGGGGGCTGGCAGCAATAGTTCAGAAAAATGTCCCGGGCAACATTTGCAGACGTTCATGTTCCCTACATGCAGCCCCTCCAGAAAACTAGAGGAAAAATATCCTGACTTCAGTGCATGTCTGAATGCAGCTACAGCTGATGTCTTTTCCTTGACACTGTTAAATGCTTCTATTGCTAATCCAATAAACTGCCCAGTCTTAATGGACCAAGCAGATAATGATGAACTTCATTAAAAGAGGTGTTTCTTTCTGTAAATTGCTTGACAAAAAGCCTCTTAAAATTTAAATACTTCAGTGTTTCAGTGTTTTTAATTTTTTGTCACCTAAAGCAAAGTTTCCTAGCTGCTACTTCCCAACCCTTACAATAGAGGTATCAAAGCCTAAATATCAAGCCAGTGCAGTGAATATGTGCGACGGCTCTGAAATAATAGTCTGATGGCAACGGCCAGTAAACTCCTTGGGCACAGTAGTATTTAAAACCATTTGACAAACTGAAGGGATGGAAAAAAAAGTGTGTGCTCAAATGAGGCAGAAATGGTTCCAACTAATGGCTCTAACGTGAGGTTTTAGCACATTTGAATTGTCCAGGCTGTGTTGAGTAACAGTGCTATGAATCATTAGATACAAATTTAACAATGGAACAATATTGAATTAATGTATGAAAACGGCAACTGTTCCGTATTCATATATTTATTCAATATTGTTCCAGCAACATGTTGGGATTTAGATATATTTTCAAATGTATTTAGTTTCTTTTGTTTTTGCTTATCTTCTCTAAGTAAACTGCCTAGATAATTCAAAAGCAGTTAAATGATTCAATAATTTAGTGGAGTGACCAGTAATAGTTATACCTGTTCCAGATCACTGTGGGGGAGGGAGGAGGGATTTCCACATCACGTTTGTGCAAAGTGGTTTTGGCAAGTGGTTATTCGTGCGTGTCTGCTTGTGTGCATGTGTACATGAATTTTCTCTAATGGTGACAGTAAGCATAAATAAGTTTTAAATATGGAAAGACGAACATCACACACCTCATTTGTTCCATTTTATTACCAAGTAATGGCCCGTCTGCAATTAGCTTACCTTCCACATTTCCAACATTGTAGCTTAAGTGTCCACTCTTTCTCGCTCAGTAGAAAAAGTACTGATATAACCGAGCAGGTGCATTTCAATGAAAAGGGGTCACTTTAGTGTCAACAGTTCTTATTGGCACAGCCTGCTCTTTTCTTTTTAATTGGCTCCATATGTTTTTAAGAGGACCTTCAGTGTGTTACCCTACATAATATACTTCATGCAAGTATACATTTTTATTGTTGAACAGTTTCTTTTGTTAATTTGTTAGATAAATCAAACATGCTACCGTATGTTTCGGAATAAATCAAAATATTTAAAAAGAAAGAAAATGTCTGTCTGCGTGTCTAAATCATATGCTGCACACTTTCACTCACGTGCACTTTGCCTTTCTTCTTTTTCCAGCCAGCAGTTGTCAAAAGTAGATTTTGACTCTCCTCCAATATCTCCAAAGACCCCAGCTTCAGCTGTCAAATGTAAAACACCCAGAGAGAGAGGCCAGAAGTGTAACAGCTCCGTTATGAGTCACTTTTTCCAAAAGAGGCCCAAAACATCTCCCACTTCAGAAACGCACCAAGAGGCTTCTGTCTCCCAGTGTGTTGAGCAGGGGGAAATGAAGACTGCACGCACCCACCATGCAAATGATGCCAACCTACATTCAGCAATGGCCCCAGTGGCTCCAGTGACTGTGAAGGAAGAGCCGATGGACGTGGAGGAGACATTAGTCCAGGGTTTGATGTCCGTCAAACAGGAGGACACTGGCGTTGAGATAGCACATTCCTCGTCGCCATCAAGCAGCGTACAGCCTGTTATTAAAGGTGAAGCCTTGTGCCTTAAGAATGCTGACAAACTCCATCTAAATGAATTGTTCACCTACTTATTCCCAATCTCACAACATAGTTTTTGAGTCATTCTGCTCCATTTTTTTGAATTGTTAATTCTGCTTGGTTTGGGAAATCCATTTCGCTGATCAACAAACCATCCCTGCTTCTGTGTCAGAGTCGCTTTGTGTGGGGATGGAGCTGTGAACTAGCCTGGGACCCAGACGAATTCTGGGAGCTCATTTCACTTGTTCTGCCAGACTCGGTCTGGGTCCCCTCAATTGGGAAGTGATTTCCCTCTGGCAGAAAACTTGCCGGTCCAATCACAACCAATTATGTGATGATAGGCAGAGTTTATACCATGACCGGAAGAGAAGCAACTTTTGTAAACAACCACGGCTGCTGCTGATGGACGAGCATTTGACTAAAAGTACTAGATATTTTCTAGAACACTCGTTCACAGACATTGTGGAATCGTCACCACAGACATCTCCTCTCTGCACACTGGCCGTTTGGTAATGCCTCTTAGAAAATTTACTGAGAGGTCCCGGACTAATATACATTTGAGTATTAGTCTGGCTACGCCAGGGGACTTTGAATATGACATGTTTTTTGATTTACATCAGCTGAAACTGATTTATCTTTTTAATAAGCTGCTAACAATGGCCTCTTGGTTCTTTCTTGCAGTGGAGTGCCCTGTGTGCTCCGTCGGTGTGTCAGAGCAGTTTATCAACAAGCATCTTGACACATGTCTTACCAGTGGAGAGAAGAGAGAAAGCTTGAGGAGGTAAAATACCCACTTTACTTCAAGGATACCTTCCTACTGTTGTTAGCTCAGCCTGTGATGCTCTATAGGAGGGTCATCCAGTATGTAAAATCACCACTGTTTTTTCTTTTCGTTGAAAATGCTTGGTTTTGTCATCTTTCTATTTTATTGATATCTTTATTGCATCTTTTTAATTTCTATATCTCTTTTATTATCTTAACTATCCTGCTTTGATTATTGTCTTTAAAACATTTTTTTTTGTATGCATTAGTCTCTAAATCTCAGTCTTAAATTCACTTTTAACTTCCTATGTTTTGCCACTCACCTGTGAAGCACTTTGAATTGCATTTGATTAGCTTGAAAGGTTCTTTATGAATAAAGTTTGATTGATTGATACCACATAATGAATTTGGGACCAGTCAGATGACTCTCTGATGGTGTTGCATGTTGGCTAAGAATCTAAACATGTAAAGAGCCTTAAACATTTGCACAGTACTTAATGTGTATTAACTCTAGATCTCCACAATATACACATTATTATCACTTAATTCAATGAATGTGATTTTTCTGCTACCTGTTCTTTCCACTGCCTTATAAGTGGACTGTAATTATTTTTGGATAAAGTATGGGGAGGAAGATCTCTACCACTTAATCCACTACTGTTTACTATATTTGTGACATCATTTGAGAGACGGATCCTTGTGAGTGACCTTTGAAACTTTATTTTTCAAGGTTAACAATGACTAATGCTGCAATTATGAGGTTCTGTTATGAATGTTCATATTTGTGTAGCAGTGCAAAACAATCTGGCGTAGACCTTGATGTCATGATGACATATTGCAGAGGTTTTAATAGGCTTTATGTTGCCAGCCTCCACAAGGAGAATTTCACTTGCTGTAAACGTCAGTAACTTCTAATCCTGTCTTCTATGAAAGACAAATTCCACAATACAGCTGGAAAACTCGAATTGATTATGACAGGGCTACTGATCATGAAACCTGGCTGAAAACTCATATCTGTTAATACAAACTTTTCATGAGCTCGGTTGATGTAACCACTGTGTGATATATTTGGCCCCATTTATGCCTTCATCAGGCATTACCAATATCTGGAGATTAATAAACCAAAATCTTGTTTGTCTGTTGCAGTTCACTTGGCAATGCGAGACGTCCAATGAGCAAACTGGTATACAACCTACTTTCCATGCACGAGCTGAAGAGGAGGCTGAAGGAATGCCACCTCTCGATGCAGGGCTCTCGAGATCAGCTGATCAAAAGACACCAGGAGTTTGTCCACGTATACAACGCTCAGTGTGATTCCCTCAACCCAAAATCTGGTGAGGATATATGCCGTATTACACCATAGGGGTAATAGTGAAATAAACTAATTGATTTCATGTTAGTAGTTTTGAGTGAGTAGGATGACTAATGAAATGTGTGCGCGACACACACACACACACACACACACACACACACACACACACACACACACACACACACACACACACACTCTACAATTATGTAACTGTGTAAAAGGTGTAAACGTACCCTCAATGATATAAGATTACCCAGCAGAGGGCGACTCCCTGGTTGCAAAAAGAGGTTATAGAGGTTTTTTTCAGAAATTACAGAAAATCAATATTTGCACAAGAGTAAAAAGGAGTTTAATGTCTTTTGTCAACAGCTGAAGATATTGCCAAAGAGGTGGAGGCCAATGAGAAGACCAGGAACCAACTGAAGGGGAAAGCTAAACCTGTATGTACTAACTGCTTAATGGGAGATCTCAAGAGCCTGACCTGTATTTTCCACTACTCCTTCCTGAATTGATAGTTGGTGGATATATTGTGCCATAAAAGGTTGAAATATGAAATGTTTTTAAAAATATTTTGTAGGTTTTAAGAATATATAGAGAGCATTTTGTTGGGAAACACTAAATGTTAAAAAAAGAAGGTTTTTAATGGAAATTTCACTGGCTACCTTCAAGAACATTGCATTCACAGTAGTAAAGTAGTTCTAAATTGAAAAAATTGCAGGGTAAATATTGTTGTAACATATTATTGTCAAGTTTTCATTGATGGTTAATGTTTCTATCTTTTCCTTTCAAACCTCTTGCAGGTCATGGTTTTCACAAAGAATCAGACTGAGAAGGAAATTGATGAGCTCCATTCAAATTACAGTAAGCGCTTTTTTAAATTATTTGCGTCTTCATCATCTATGTGTTGATATCTTAGGGATCTGAGTAACCAAGCTAGCAGCCCAAAAAAAACCAAATAGAGCAAACATCATCTGATGAAACTGCTTTGCATAATTGAACATCTTCTGTTAACAGTTGCATTTGAATGCAGCTTAAAGCCTGAAACATCAAATATTAGCTAGCAACTGAAGTTTTTATTGGAGCCTTTGACTAAATATCATTTAGTTAGTTGAAATCATTTGCAAATATATTTTTGGAATTATATTTGATTAATGAATTTATTTATTGACCACAACAATGTTTATTTTAGAAACATTGTTGTCTTTTCAAACAGGAACATTATCTTTTAATGTCACTACATAAAGGCATCCATATTGGATATCACAATCAAAAGGGCCGCCACTTTCTTCAGTACGCGAATAATCCACCAGAGGGTAGAAGACACGTCAGATTGTGTACGATAGGGTTTTCAGTAAGTATTGATTATGCTGATGAGGCATAGGTCTCAGAAATAAGAACTTAGTTATATCAAATAATGCATCATTGTCTCTGGATGAATTAAGCTTGAATCCAGAAACTACACATTTTAGAATAGTTGAATTTATTAATTGAAAAAAGTTTAAATCTGGTTAATATCTTACATTAACCTCTTCGCTGAGGTAAAAAAGAATAGGAGTGTGTCCAAAACTGTCTCCGATGGGGAAAATGTCTGATTGCTGTCATGTTTGATTCACCACTTTTTAAGACAAGGCAAGTCAACGCAAACAGGTAATGCTCGTGTTGGTTTGCATTCACATTTCTCAAATAGGGTAATTGACTAAGCTTTTAGTTTAATGACACTGTTTATTTTAATGTGTGAGGCATGGTCTGTGACCTAGCGTCAAAGAGGAATATTTCCTACAGAATCATAATTAAGACTGAACAGCCTTTATTGAAGTAAACACTGATTACTTTAACAGATGCTGTTTAGTCTTAATCAGTCCATTTGCAAAAATGCTTGCATCATTTAAAAATGAACTCTATTGCACTGACTTCATCTAACTTATACAATATATAACTTTTTTTTAAACTACACCTTAACTTTCATTAGTTTTTCAATGACTTTTAATTTCATTTAATTCATCTTCTCGTATTTGATATATTATATTTGATGATAGAGGATGCTGTATTTCTGTCTGCTTTGAAATGCAGTAGAAAACCCTGCTTGATTTAATTCTTGTCTTGATTTAAAAAAAGAAAGACGCTTTCCGTGAATTATTAACTACAGATAAATGCAAGGCACAAGCTTGGACCACAGAGGTTTTAAAAGTCTTATCTAAAAAAAAGATGTCTCAAATACTTTCAGATTAGAAACACTTTGGGCATCTTAACGTCAGCCTGTTCTAATAGCATTCAAAAGCAAACCATCGGCTTTCAGGCCAAACAGTAGCTTTATTGTCCCTTTGGAGAAGTAGAGCAAACTGGAGAAGTAATCCATCTCAAAATCTACATGATGTCCTTTTTGTCGACGTTGAGTAATATTTGCATGGTAATGCAGTAAAGAAGTAGAGAATGCCCTGGAAACGGAATAGGCAATATTCACATAATTAAATACTTTTGTGTCACCAACAACATCATTATGATTATGTATATTATGTATGTTTTTTATATATATATATAAAACATATATATATATATATATATATATATATAGTGTGTCACCAAACCATAATCTCAATCTTACTTTATTCAGGCTAAAAGCCCTTCATATACCGGCCACAACACATTAATAGGACCAGAAACAGACGGATCTACTGTGTCTCTTACAGTGAGTGATTTAGCAGCAAAGGGTTGAAATAATATATAAATACCAATTTTCTATTATTATTGACACATAGGGTTAGTTGGCTACTTAAACGTCTACAATTTAATTTCTCCATTTGCATTTGCTGATGGATAATCACCACTGTACAGGTGCACAGAAATCTGAACCAGGTCTGTGTTTTTATCTTCAAGTTGCAGAGTTTGAGCAAGTATGTTAGCATTAGGGCACATTATCCAAAGCACCTTGACGTGGTAGAACAAGACGAAAAGCCTGTTGAAAATAACTCTGAGGACCGAACTTTAAAAGTGGCTGAAAAACGGTTGTGACTCACAGGAGGAGGTATCTATTTATAGCTGCTCTGCTGTGATAACCTCTGGATTTATCAGAGGAGGATGTGGATGACTCACTCTGCCAGTGTGGGGAACAGTGAGTGAGCAGACAGGAAGGACAAGCCAACACACACACACACACACACACACACACACACACTTCCAGCCTTGTCTTAATGTGAATTAGTTTAAATACAAGTCTTTGCTGGTTCTTCAGAAAACAAAATTCATAATTCATTACATTCATTTAATTTTAATTCAGTGCAACTGCAAGGAAAGACCTGGAAATCCCAGCCTCTGATATGTGTATTGTGTAGCTGTCACTATGGCAAACTAGAATTATGTGTAGCAATTAACGGATCTTAATTTTGAGGGTCATTTATGTTTTATTTCCCCGTGTCCCGGCCCATCGCAGTCAACAGCTGTCCCCTGTTGACCCACCTCACCGCACATCAAACAAGGTTTCATCTCCATCACTAAAATTTGGATTTTCTGCCTTCAGACACAGGAGTTGATGTGTTATTGTTTTACCGTGGACCGTATTAAATGAAACATTAGAATGGACAGCTTTAGGACATGACATTTATTTCTTATTCCTATCTAAAGAAATGGTTTAGATGATGCTGTTAAACTGAATTTTTTAGTCTACAACTATTTACTACTGTAGAATTAATGCTATTCTATGTTATAGTTATTCCTCCATTCTCCAATTTGTGTATATATGAACCTTCATGGATTTGCAGATGGTTAGTATTTCTGTGGAAAGTGATTAAATCCTATAATTTTGGATCACTGCAAAAATATAGTTGTTTTTCTTTTCTCTGCCCCACATCCATTCATACTCAACTGTAATGTCTTTTCAATGAGTGTTTGTCTTCCACCACAGTATTAAAATGATTTTTTTGAAGTAGTGATCTCATCCTGATTGCATCTGTGGTTCAATTCAAATACTGAAGCTCTTGAAAATACTTTTTTTAGTTTCCCCAAATCTCTTCAAACATGCTATGCTAGAACTTGTCATTTCAAAGTTAAAATATTTATCTGATTTACCTGATGCGTTAGATACTGGTTTCTCAAAATGAAAAATTTGTCAGTGTTACTACGAATATTAATTCTCAATTTCCCAGACAGCATACAGTGGCCTTATTAATGGTCATTTTGCTTGACAAGTAGTGCATTCTCAAGATACTGTTATGGTATCTAGGCCATGAAAAAGTCTTTCCTTGGTCACCTGTTCCAAAATGTACCTTTGTACCCACAGGGAAGAAGAACAGCAGCGACTTCTCCCGCCTCATTGCCCAGGTCCGGGGTCGCCTAGAGACCACCAGGCAGACTCGTATCAAACAGGAAGTCATTGTGGAGGGAGAGGACGTAGAAAAGACCCTCTCTGCAGGTACTTCAATGCTCATCACCTTCCTCAGGAGTAAAATATACTGTAGCCACAGGAGACTTTAAAGTCTCTCGTGGCTATGCCCTTTAGCTAAAGGCGCCTGCTCCCAGTGGTAACCAGCTGTGGAAAGTTCACCTTGTTCCTTCACAAAACAAAACATCTCATGTAGTAAAACTATTACAAATGAATTTCTGTGTGACAGATTTGTTTGGGGGGTTGAGTTAAGTGCACTCAAATTATTGTTCCACTTTTTCCTAAATTCAGAACATGGCTACGATCTCCACACTCGCACATCAGGCAAGAGTGGATAAAGATATTTCAATTACTAAATTGAGTGCCGTTGTTTTTTACGAACTAGTGAAAATGAAGAGAACAATTTGCCAAGAGGAAGTGCAGAGACACTGATGTGTCAGAAGGACGAAGATACAGCTTTTAGATAATTTCACGTAATTTTCTCTAATTAATTGAATTTTTTCATTATGATTCAGAGGTAAGTGCAATTTATGAAATTAAACACATTAATGAAAAGTATTGCTAATTTAATTTACATTTTACAAATAAAAGGCCCACAAAACGTGCATGACACTGTCCATAGTGTTAGAGGCTCAGCATCAACCAACACGGCTTGTGGTGCGGGAGACTGGGGTGTCTGGGGCATTTATTTTATGCACACTCCATTTGACATGTCATTTCTTCACAGATATATATATATATATATATATATATATATATATATATATAATTTCTTTTACATCTTCCAGATCAAATTGCAGGATCAAAGAACTGCTTTGTGATGAAGGAAGAAGACGGAGACGGTGATGAGGAGCCAGCAACAAAAGGGATTGCGTTGCCACCCAGCCCCACTTACAGTGACGTGTCCATCAGCAGGTGAGCTGTAGATAACACACATCCTGATGCATTTACGGTAGGTCCTCAAAGATTGAATTTCACAGTGGTGATGACCAAAGATTGCTTTGAATCGTAAACATTTTTGATTTCTCATGAAAAAGAAGAGTGATTCCTTCTGTAACTGCAACAACTGATGAATCCTCGAGGACGTTACAGACTAACTTCATTTCAGAAATACGATAGCACTTATATTTAATCAATTCTGCACAGTGTACGAACAGCATTGTAATAATCTCTGATTAATTTAGTATTTCAATAGCATTTCTCAAGCTTCATCCTGGTAATTTCGGTTAATGCGATAATCCAATTGAGGTAATTACATTCAGACATAAACACATTAGAAAAAGAGGAGTCGGAAACTGGTTTCCCTGGGCAAAGGTCTCTTGACAACTTGTCTTTATTCTACGAGTACTCAAAAAAATATGGCCAAGAATGTAACGCCAAGAAAATACTTTTACTCCCTAAAATCTTAACATCCATGATGTAGTTTATAACAAGCACATTAGTGGACCCAGCAGATCCAGATAGGAACTACATGCTGCAATGCAGTGTAACTACAAAACATCCAAATCTTGTGTAGAAAGATAGATATAGATCGATAAATTACTTTAATAATACCCGGTCAAACAGTCACACAGTCAAATACCCCAAAAATAACACAGTTAACAGACCTGAAGCAGTTAAAAAAGCTGCTGCGTGAAGAGTAAGTTTAGTCCAGTTCAGAAATCACAGACCTTAGTAGGTGAAATTTAGTCATAGGTCTTATGTGATTAATATGAGGAAGATATGATGAATAAATCCGACGTTATAAACAGATAGTTTACTATTTTTTTCAAAGCGTTAGTATAAATCCTGTGGACAAAGCAAAGATCCCTTGCTCTCTCTAAATAGAGTCTAGCAGCCAAAAGTTGTACATCTGGTAGCCAGAATCCAGACAAGCTCCCCTCTGCACCATTAAGACTGATATTGATGGGCTCCTGTCAGTGCTGTCAACAGAGCCCTGAAGGAATCCGACAACCTGGTTTGAAAAAGTAAAATCAATCCCTGCAGCATCGATGCAGCCTGAGAGACTTTCCTCGCTCGTCCTTATATAAACTTTTACATTGGTGAAGAGAAATTAAATTGTGTCCTTCTCCTCGGTCGTCAATAGTTAATTACACTGCATGCCAGCATAGCCAGGAGCAGGGAATTTTTTTCACAGCTGTCCGACTGTGTGTACAAAATAACTCAAAATCGTGTGGACGGATTTTCACATAACTTGGTGGGATATTACTTGAGGGAATTTCCAGATTAACGTTTGGATCTGATCGTTTATGGGGGAAAGGGGGCACACACACCATGCACTCTCGCAGAGCACGGCCGGTGTTAAGATGAGCTCTGTCTACCTGCTGTGAACTGTGCGCTCATCGCACGAACGTGCACAGTGAATGCTGTACTGAGTTTATGTGTAATCCTGCCTTCCTACTGAAGACGGTAAAAATGTAATGGATGTTTTAGCAGCTCACCGTCTTGGGCGGTATTTTTTCCCCAGTCCTGCTGATGGTCAATCTGACTGACAGACGGTCAATGTGTTTGTGAGAGAAGAGCAAGCAACAGCAGGGAAGAGAGTGCTGCACACAGCTCTACACAAAGTTACAGATTTTTTTCACCAATCAGACACAACATTCAAACCACTGATGGTGAAGTGGAAAACATTGATTATCTCGTTCTAATGCAATGTTCTGAAGAGAAACTTTGTGCCCCTAACATTCATCTGGGTGTTACTTTGACACAAATCGCCCACCTGAACATTGCTGCAGACCAGAGGCCAAGCAGACTGTGCAACTGTGGCAATGAAACAGTCTTGACAAACATATTAAAACACAGCTGTGATAACATGAAATATGTCTTCTTATGAAAATAACTTATTGACAAATACTGTACATTAGTGATAAATATATAAAATTAAAACTGCTCTGATACCATTTTACACACAGGGCATTGCAGAACTACATGCAACTAAATTTCAGTGTGTTATAAACCATTTATCTAACTTTAGTGTCCTGCCTGAAATCCTTAATAGGCATTGCCATATTTCTATATCAAGGACCCCTATATTTTTTTACTGTAGACTTTTATGACTTTTATAGGACGACTCAAATTATGATTTTAATATCTGAGGCCAGCCTCGAAAAGCTGCATGCAATAAAAGTTTTTGCGAAAATACCCACGATATAATACTGTAGGAAAAGTTCCTGGCCAATTTACAGATTTATGTTTTTTTCCTGTGCCCCGCTTAGAATCTCATCTGGAACTTGTTCTGTGGTGTTCACACAGATTTCCCATGCAGCAGCTTGGATTGTGTCTCTCTGGCTGGGGATGTTTTAGCTGTGTATCCTTAAAGAACGTGTTGTCAATGCGTTCCTGCCACCTGCCTACCAGCAATCTGTTCCGTCTCAAGGTTGATCACCCAAACTTGGACTCAAAGCTGAACTGATTATAATTTGGTGGTCGAATGTCACAATTTGAACTTATGTTTTATGAACGTGATTTATCAGGAACACACGGAGCAAAAACATTCACTTAGGCTCAAGGACGACCTGATTAGAATTTAATGGTCAAAGTTCGAGGCCATGGTGACCTCGCAAAACATGTTAGGCCATAATTCACACAAATGTCCAATGGGATAAAATGAAGTGATGACATGTTATATCCAGAAGGCCAAAGGTCAACCTCACTGTGACATCATAATGTTCAGCAAAAACACACTTTCATTATTTAACAGCATATCTTTTGAACAGAAAATAAATTACTGACCACATTTTTTTCTGCATCTTGACTGGAAGGCGGAGACATATGTTTATTGGTCACATCACCTAAATGTCTGTCTGTTTTTTCACAAATTCAGTGTGGAACTGTACTGCGTTTTATTTAGACAGCCCTACCATGCAGTGATAACTTGCACCTTACCTGTGTGCAGAATTTGTATGGTAATTTGCATTTAACTGTAATCTCTGGTTGTGTTATTATTATTCAAATTAACTTTGCATTCTTTAATTGGAAATGATTGGCATTTTTGCTGTTGTGAACAGAAATCAAACCTCAATGATTGAAGATATTCTCTTATGTTTTCAATCACAATAATACTCAAATGAAACCACCAAGATGTTAGTATGGCTGTTACTGTCATATTCAAATTAAATCAAAAAGTCCACATCAGTGATTAAAACAACCTCAAGATGTCACAGGAAAACAAACACTCAAGATTGGGGTTGCTAGGCGACAGGAGTTTGTCAACCTTAAGAGTACAGAGGTGATGGTTACAGAATAACCCCAAGCCATAAACTGGCTGGCAGATCATGTCATTGTTTTCAAGTAACAACCGAATAGTAATTTTGTCATCTGTAGTCTGGAAGCCTTTTACTTTGAACACCAACAGAGCATGAATGAACATGCTCCAATTCAGCACAGCGACCTGTTCTGTGTGCGAGAGTGGTTGAATATGGAGAGAGAGGGAATTGGGCAACTTCGTTGTGCCAACACGCTGTTCACCCAAAGTTATAAAAGTTTGGGAAAACAGTTTGCTCCTAGCAAGATAATTGTAGCATTGCAACCACCTCACACATACTAAGTTGTTGCTCACTTCCACAAAATGTCAACAATTGAATTTATTCTCACACAAAAGAAAGTGTTTAACAAGGTCGTTTTGCTCTGTTTTTATATTGAGTCCTTCATAAATTATGTTTGAAAATATGGGATTTAAAAAAAAAATCAATCAGTTTATTACTCTGCAGACATTCACTGAAATTTCAAAAGGTATTTTGGCTAGACAGATATTATTTACTATACTTGCAGTTCAGTGTTGTTTTTGCTGCATTCAGGCCTCAATAGGCCTCATGAAATATCGCCTCAATCTAAGGTTATTGTTCACCTCTCTCCACTAGTGCGACCCTGCCCCCCCATACTTAATATTGAGGATGTGCCTTATGCTCTTAGTTTTCAAAATGCATGTATGCAAAACACCAAAGTGTTTGTCTATCTTCTGTCTTATTGCTGTTGTTCAATTTCATGTTAGTATAGCTTTTTCCAACAATGGTGTGAAAATCCTAACAATTGGGTGAAATGCTTAGGTGGTGAACTGTTGATGCATTTTAAAATCCCAAACTCCCAGATCTCACTGACTGACAGCATGAAGGCAAGAAGACAGTTGCACTTTTTAATATATATAGTCCGACTTCTGATGAAGCGTTTGCCCGAGGCAATCTCACACAGCTGTAGCCTCTTGGTTGAAGTCAGGCAGACAAATAAGAATTCCATTCTGGCACTGGGTAGTCTGAACAATCGATGTCCTGATATTTTATCCTTTTGAAGTAACATTCAGGGTCATGTCAGGAGCATGGCTTTTTCCACTGACAACTGGCTCTGTAAGATTTGTGATGCAGTAAAAACGACCGCGCATGTGAGTCTGAAGTATTGCATTAGCATCACAGTCTGTTCAGACACCACTAACTTTCAGGGCACTTATTAAGAGCCAGTGCAATAAGTTTACTTGTTGGAAAAGCAAATGCTAACTATCAGTTAATCTCTTTTAATGACATCCACTCTCTCTCTCTCTCTCTCTCTCTCTCTCCTATTTCCATCTCTCCCCTTGCAGTTCTATTTCTGACATATTTGGTCCAGAGCCTGTCAGAAAACATGAGTAAGTGATTGTCCTGTCACTGTCTAGAAAAGTAATGTGATTTTTGTATTTTTCTCTCTCTCTGTGTTTTTCCTGCTACAGAGGTCACATAGAGCACCCCATTACCCTTCTACTTAGACAAGCATTTGGGCATTTTGATGCCACATTAATGCCAAGCCTTACATTTCAGAAAAAGAAGAACAAGGTAGAATGTATTGTAATTTTTATATATATATATATACACACACACACACACACACACACACACACACACACACACACACAAGTATACATTTAAAAAATGATATATATGCAACAATACTGGGTATTGTTGCATATCTACAGCAATTGTTTAGCCTTTTCTCCAGCAACTAGCAACAGAGAACAACCTGCACACCGAGGGAGCTTTCTGGGTTAATTTTTTTAATTTATGTGCCATGCAGTCATGACTGTAGAGTCTAAATAGACTGTATTAGACTAACAACATTAATTACTTGTTTAATAGGCCGCACTGAGCACAAAGAAGTCATAAACTGAGCTGAAAGACCTGTAATGAACGGTTCGGGGCCTACACATGTCTGTGAGCTTTACACTGGAAAACACTGGAGTGAACGGACTGTACTCGCAAACTAAATCTGAGCTGCGCTTCATGCCCAGGAAAAAACATAGAGATGTGCTGTACATCTGTAGTTATAATTTGCTCCACAAGATTTATAGTATAGATGAATTACGCGATTACATTTCTAGAGCAATACTCATCTGCCAGCGATGTACATTAATAAGATTAATCAAAGGATCATCAGTATCAGATAAGTACAGAAGTTCACCTGATATTTCCTTGGCCAAGTTTCGGAAACTCACTAATTATCTGAGGCAGCAGGATGTCACTGCTCACTGAAAATTAGTCTCGTACTGAGTCTGTCAGGATTTTGGCAGTGCAATGAGACGGTCGCATGCAGCTTCACACCCCAGAAGATTTAGATAAACAACTGCTCTGACCCGCTGCTCTTCCACTCCCGGGCCACACATCAAGACAGACTCTCTTTAGCTACAGTGCGGTGCTGCTTTGGCTACACAGCATGGCATAAATACTAAGAAAATTAACTAAAATAAACTGAAATGATTGATTGTAGTAAATGATTTCATGGACTTTCATGATCAGCTCAGAAGATGCTCTCTGGTTCAAGCTATGTCTACTTACTCATTTGATGAACAATGCAGATAAATAATGCCAGAGTTTTTATGTTAATACATGACATATGGCTGTCATTAGTTATTTTTTATTTTGTGAAATAATGCTGCATAAAAATCACGGCAGTCTGCAGTCCATCTAAAATTTTATAGTCAGCCATACTCAAGTTTTTCACCCACATAAATCTTCACTGTCACACTGTTCGTAAGGAAACAAAAGCACAATTTCTGAATGTAATGCATGGTGTGTTTGTTGTGACTGATAGAGACTCTGCTTCTTATCTCTTTCCGAATGACTGAGGTGAAGTCCAGACCCACAGCACTTTACTGTATATAGTCATAGCACACCAGTAGTTGAACGTCAGAGCAACTCATCAATTCAATTTGTGGAAGACAAATCTGTTCGTAAAAAAAGTATAAAAGGAAATTGTCTTTCCATCAGGCAAAGCTTTATCTGCATCCTCCAGCCCTTGTCAGACTCTGGCAAGGATGACAGTTTAAATGTTGATTGTTTTGGTTCTGATCCACATTTTGTGCTGAGGCCAACTCCCTGTTTAGCAGTAATCCACTATTCCTAGACATTTCCCCATCCCTCCATGACCCACATGTGGACTTCTGACCCACATTCCAGTGCTGGAATTTTGTTTTTCCAGCCCGTAGAGTTAAGATAAAGAGACGTAGGACATTGTCACTGGCTGGAGGGTGATATACAGCTACGGTACTATCATCTGAAGAGAGCCCTACATGGAAGATGTAAGTGGTTCCACATGGGATGACCATGTGGTTTTAGGGCTCCCCTTTGGTTTCTTGGCCATTCTAACTGAACATTTCTGATGGAGAACTCGGTGTCCACCAGTTTGTGTGTCAGAGGTCCACTACTTCAGTAATGAGGCTGTAACTTAACACTACATGCTGAGCTGTGGAGCTCAACAGGAATCACATGGGAGCAAAGAATATCGGTGTGGCCATAGATAATCCATAATGGGAAAAAGGATTATTTATAGGCATTGAGCGCTCCGTCCAGATGCGTTCCTCTGAAAACAGTGAGGCTTTCTTCAGAAAATTCTAAAACAAATTTTGGAATTTGTTGTTACTGAACTGAATATAGATTTTAAAAACGGCAAAACAGGTTTCGTAAAAATCAGCAAATATTTCCTCACCGTCTGTTGGCTGTCACCTTTGTGTGCGCGGCGGGAAAAAATATCTTTTCTTTTTTTTGGCTCAGCCCTTGCTCTCTTACAAAAAAATATGGTGCGGACCGCACCTCACAACACTGCAGGTCCAGTTTCTGAACATCACTCGTCGACTAGACACCTTAAGAGATGTGCTAGCTGGTGGAACTGCAACTCTGCGGTTTCGCCTAGTGCGTAGTGGGTCAGACTCCCATACCGGAGGTCGCGGGTTCGCAGCCCAGCCAGATGAGTAATATCACAAAAACAAAGACAGAAACAACCTTTCTCCAATATCGCTTATTGCCCCTTTAAACCGGACACTCAAAGTTATATCTGAGGGAGTGTGAGCAACCACATATTTCACTGTAATGTATTTATAGGGTTTTCAGACAGTCCGTTACTCAAACTGTGATCGTCCCTTTTCCATCTGGCCGATTGCAGTCTGCCGAATTTGTCGTGTCTCCTTTGCGGTGGTCAAAGTGTGTTTTGGTGTTAACTGACTGTTTGAACCTTTGGTTACATAAAGGCAACTGCAGCCATATAGGCGTACAGTACCTTCCATTCAACAGAAACAGTCTTGGTTAAAGAAGCATTTTGGCAGAGAACTGAGCAGAAAGTCACTTCCTCTTTGAACTGAGGAAGTTTTCCTTATCCCGTCAAATCACAATGTGAGTTAAAGGTGCACGTCTGTTGGTAGATGGCACAAGTAAAGTTTAAGAAGACTTTGCTTTCACTTTTACTCCCCTCGATTGATTGAAATAATGTGTAATATTTATGACTTTGAGACAGTCGTCTGAGTCTCAGAGCTGATGCTCATTCCAAGTGTGAGCATCGTGATCGCTGGGTTATTTACTGCCGTTAGCTTTTGTTGTTGACACGCTGTGTGCAGAAGCCAAGCACCTGGTGAACAGATTTGATTAGTGCACAGCAGAGCAGCGAAATAGTCCCACCACAAAATACGGTATGTTGCACCAGCTTAGATTACTTAAGCAGAATGTTCACAAACAGCATTGTTAAAAATGTTTGGATATTTCTGCTCTTTATTTACCAAGCACTAAAGACACATCTGAACACTATTCTTTCACAGAGACACGGAGACGACCTCGGTCCAAAAACGACCTTCGAGCTCCAGAGGAGATGATGCAGCTTCGTCTCCAGTTCATGGAAAACGACGTCGTAAAACGTAAGGCGAGATGAAGGAAGGGGGAGGAGACAGAGGATCGCTCACCGATCAAATTGATACCAATAAACCTTTGACTGACTGAAGTATATTGAGAAATGATTTCATGTGGATTCCTCTTGGGCAAATTCTTTTCTGGTTTTCTGAAGTTGAACTGTTAATATTTTTGTTGTCGTATGAATAAATATTCATTATTTTTAACATATTCGGCAGCCCTGTGATCCATGATGAGATGTGGCTGTCTGTAGTTTCATCAGGTTACTACCTCAGGAGTAATAGGACTATGAAGTCACTGCTTTCAGGATTATCAGCACATTTTAGTATGGTTAAGATATTGTTTATGTAAAAAAAAAAAAGAAAATAACACATTTGTTTTTAAAGTAGACATAAGTAGACAAGAAAATAATTTCTACTTTTTCCTCGTCAGAATCCTGCTTTTAATCCATTGCTTGTATCTTTGTAACAAGTTTTTAAGTTTTCCATTGTAAAATGCAATTTAAACTGAATTCATCTTACAGGAGGATTCAGTCGTTTTTCATGTGAGTAACATAATGGATCTACCTTCCTACATCAGCTGCCCATGTAGTCACAAATAGATGTTGACATTGTTTGTACACACTGTGCTCAGGTAGACTTTTAGACTTAATCCCCCCCCCCCCCCCGAATGTCCCTGGATGTCGGTTTTGTTTGCTAACCTATCACCTCCATCTTCAAGAATTTCCCTCATGTTTGGGTTATTGTTGGCCACCTCTGATTAGGAACTCGGCCACATGAGACCCCCTGTCATCTGCATTTTCAAAGCGTGCAACAAATCTGCAGCTCTCCTAATTGATTGTTTTCATTGAAAGAAAAGTAACCGGGGTCAGTTTAATTAAATAAACCCAATCCTTGTGGAAAGCCCAGGTCAGAGCAAGTGAGAGTGTAAACACTTCAGAAGGGGAGGTGGTGTTTACGTGCACGTGCATGGAAGAGTGAGCAGGAAGGCTCGTGGGAGCCGACCGTGATTGAAAGCAGAGCTTGACTGGAGTCAGAAACACGGTGCTTCTGTCTCGGTTGTCTCTCTCCTCAGACAAAGCAGGCACACGCTGCCTCTCACTGCATCCTCGCTGATTTTCCTTTACCATGATGTTGTTTGTCTTTGGCTTAATGTTACTCTGGCTTGAAACCACATGAGACTATTGAGCGGCTCCTGATCCCTGCCTCAAATTGGTGTTAACGGACTGAAGCGGGCAGTGATATCATTGATTCCATAGACACGAGTTCTCCGGGAGAGATCCACGCAGACACTGTCCTTCCAGTAGTCACCTTGTTTGTCTGTGTCTTGGTTCCAATGTTAAGAGGGTATTTGTCATCCAACACGAGGGGAAACGGACTTTAAAGCTCATAAATCTCTGCTCATGTCCCTTTCCCTGGTCCTAATCTCCATTCACTCGCATTACAAATGCCCTGAATGAGGAATTACCCAGAGGCAAGTTCGAAGGGGAGCCCACAGTAAAAGGAAAATGCCCTTATGTTAGTGTCAGGTTTACTTCTGGGGGAACAGATTTCCATTTGCTCATAGACTTTTCTAAAATTTGTAGAAACGAACATCATAACCTGGTGAGAGACTTAATTACTGTAGTCGGTTTTTTAGAGTTTGTCACTATAAAAACAACAATAAAATTTAAAGTTATTGTAATCTCAACGGATTGTATGATTTCTATACTTAGATGGACAACATAAATTAAATGCATTACAAATTGGAAGTTAATCCTAGAAGACTCATTTTGGGCTCTAGTAATACTTATTTTAAAAATGTAAGCAATCATTTTGAAACGGTCATTTGACTTGTTAAATATAGATGGATAAATCTACATTGATATTTGAACACGTAAATTAAGTATTTGTTGAAATGGGGACCAATAGTTGTAGAAGCCAGTTATTAAAGTTTATACGCTTTCATCCGCCTCAACGGGCCTCACATTGGCCACGTTATGAGATAGTAAATAACTCTACTTGAACATGGACCCTCAGTGGTGATAAAGAAAAAACTCACAGGCTCATAAGGAAAAACAGGATGGTGGCGTCGGGTTCCTTGTTTAAAGAACAATTCTCATGGGTGCAGGCAATAGGAAAGGAAAAGGATTCATAACAAATAGAACATAAGTAAACTACAAACAAGAATGTTGATTTTGATCCTAGAATCAACAGTTTGTCTATGAATCCACTTACTTTGTGTTTCTGAAGTTATCAACCAAACCTTGTGGCTTCTCACTGGTTTACTCCTTTAGGAAAGCTCTGTTTTAATTATAAAAGAAATGTGAAGAAATGCTCTTATGATAAGTCTTGAGCTTAGTTTCAGGTGATTGCATCAGCGATGCCGTATTACGTCTCGATCTGACGAAGATGAGGAGCTGGGTCCATTTTCCTTCAAACTTCTTGAACTCAGGTGACGTAATCATCATTTTTAAATCAGTATGCAATTTATTTCAATGTGTTGTTCGGTTAAATCAGTTTTCTCTGGATAAAAGAGATGTGATCATTTTCTTTGTTCGGAAAAATGCAAAATTAATGCATTTCTTTGGGGGGGATGAAAGCAGCGCCAGCAAATTCATATGGAAGACGCACTAGGAGACAAAGATGAAGCACAGTAAGATGAGCCAGACTGCGGCTCAAGACTGCGTGATAACTAAATATTCTTCAGACAGTACGTGTCAATGATCGACACCAGCAGTCGTGTGTGTGAATTGATGTGTTTACATTCAAGTCTTTTTGGGCAACTTATTATGGAAGGACCCACAGCACCTCTGGTTTGATGACTGCTCCGTCCTTGAGTAGTTGCCAGATAGGTGGAATATTGTGATATCTAAAATCACATTAATATGTTGGCCACTTTCAAATATATCCCTGCTTTACTTTGTTGCTATTGGTAGCTTTCAGTCACACGAAATTGGGACACTCCGTTAGTGCCCTGACGAAGAGTGCTTTCTGTTTTGTTATCTTTTTAAGTGTCAGCACTTTGATGAATTCAAAGTCCTGTTCATTCCTCGTTTACTGGAATGACGGAAGCCTCCCGTCAAGGATTTAACACATCACTACTGGAGACAAAACAAGCGCTGAATTCTATCGACCGACTAAATTATAGTCCTTTGCAGTATCAAATAGCTTCTTTGGAACATTTTCTGAAGCATGAAAAAATAAAACATCAGAAATTGGTTTCTTTTTGAATGCGTGTACTACATTATCCCAGTGACTGTGATTACCCGTTTACTTAACATCTTGAAAGTGAACATTTAGTCAGTGATTTATTTTTTATAATGGGCTATTTGTTTGAAAGTTTAATAATTGTCTGCCCCGAGTTTTATTTAATTTTTACTTCAACTATCAAATATTGCACTCTATTAGAATATTTTTGATTAGGTACGGCTCTTTGGACAGTTATGGAGTATATACAACACATTAGTCAGCGTTAGTCAATTTAATGGAAGATTATGGATTTTTAGCTCTGCCAGGGAGGTTATGTTTTCACCCTTGTCCATTTCTTTGTTTATCCTGGATTGATTTCCACGAAACTTGGTGGAGGGATGGAACATGGGCCAAAAAGGAACCCATTCAATTTTATGGAATCTTCATCACATTCTTTAGCATTGCAACGTCAGGGCGTTTGTGAAATATGAATAATGAATATGAATAATCCCCCTTGACCACAGGACGACAGAAAGCCTTCAATCTCTCCGTCCCAGACTGAAAACTCACCTGTTCAGACTGCACCTTATGAATCCCCCTGAATCATTCAGCAAAAACAAATCTAGAAGGGAGCGCTTGAGGCCGTTTTGCCTATTTGATAAATGTTCATGTCCTCCCATGATTCTTGCACTTTGTGGAGAAATACCTTCATGGTTGAATGCACTTATTGTGAGTCGCTTTGGACAAAAGCGTCTGTTAAATGAATGAATGCATAATGCATGGCTGTTGATGAAAGAAAGTCAGGCATATTTAAGCGATTGACATCTATATCTGGTTTCAGACATGCACTGAAATCCGAACATTGTCCCGAACCTTTCATGCCAGCCAAGTAATCGTCCCAGTGAGAATACAGAAGGAACATCTCTGGAAAATTCACAGCTAGCATGTGGGCATGTTGATGACTGAAAAGAAAAACACTGCTTTACATTTATCTTAATTATCTCCATGTCCTGCCTCCTGCATGCTCCACCCAGATGCATCTGACTCGCGCAAACTCCGGCTGCGTTCATCAATTGAGAACGGCAAACTCCAGAAAATGTCTGTCCCAATTTTCTGGAAATGTATTGGACTTCATGTCTGAAAACAGCTTATGAGTGTTTGCAATTTAGTGCATGTTGATTGTTTTGATTGAACGTAAGGGGACTGTGGGGCCTGTGAGTATCAATAGCAAGGCGCATGTTGAGAGATTTGTTGTGGTCTTACAACAAATACAATTATTGTATAACCAATTTTATTGAGTCTTTGAAGAAGAAATTTGCATAAATACACCAGAGGATCCTTCGTACGAGGTGATTCTGCAGTCTTATTCCACATTATAACAGCAAAATCCTCCATTAATATTAGTCAGATCCCCTTGATTTAACTCAAATGGTGTCGGGCATTTGTGTTTGTCCTGAACGAGTATTGTCTTTGTGGTTTCATTCAGCATTTGCCGTGATTGCATTTTGAATAAGGCTTCTTTGTAGAAAAGTAATTTTAGGTCAGCACAGGGACAAAGCAGTGAATCAGTAAGAGTTCATGTCACTTCCAATATTCACTAGAATCACTCCGCCATTATCAATTTAGTTAAATATAATTATGATTCATTGACATCATTGCAGTTTTTCTTTTTTCTCTCGGTAATTTTGTACAATCTTGTTGTTTTTCAAAGCCTTGCTTGTGTATTTTTGGAGCCATTAATATCCTGTATCTGCTGCCTAGTTTTGTGATTTTTGAGTCAGAATGTAATTGTCCCTCTGGAAGAGGTAAAAGTTTACTCAATTGAATTACAAAACCATGTTTTTCTTAATGGCTTCTTTGACTGGGAGAGACCTGAAAGAGTCATTCAGCCGCAGGTTGTGTCATGACCTTAGAGACCATATTTTTGTCTTGAAAAGTGAACACATACATCTAACTGTACTCATTGGGCAAAACATACGAAATATCCATCTGCACTGTGCTGTTGTACTGTTGCTGATTTTGTGCTTCAAAAACTCCCTGTGAATAAAAGCCAGCAAAGACCACCAGAGATCAATAGACTATAAACACAGATCATCTCCCTTTGGTATATTCATGCCTGGAGCATTGACACCGTAAACCATATCCCAGCAATCATACACCAGTTTTCTTTTCTTTTCTTTTCTTATGATTTCAACCACCAATGAAATTTCAAAAGATCTCCTGCCACTCATATCTGTCACTTTGGATCTTTTGTCCGGGGGCATTTCCCAGCTGCTCTCTGTGCTTCTACTGTGTTTAGTATCATTGTTGCCAGACTTCCCGAGAAGGATGCATAACTCAATCCTGCTGAGGTTAATTAGAAGGTGAAATTCATTATCACGAGGCCGTTGTTTTTTTCAACATTATGATTGTTCACTTCTTATATTGTAATTCATTTTGAAATGAGCTCGTCTCTTAGCTTCTAAATACAGAATATGAAAGCCTACCTTCTTGTAGAAAGGTGATTAGGTGTTAATTGTATCCAATTTCCATCAAGTGCAAGTTGTGCCTTAATAAGACGCCGCTGTCCTGTGAAAACCGTGTATCGCCAAACGTCAATTTTGATCAATTTAATTTTTTAATAGATTACAGCCCACAATATACAGCGCAAATGGTGAACCAGAACTGTGTGAACAAATACTTAGAGGTAGGTACTTGGGAACAAGATGTGACATTATGGAATAATAAGGATTTTAAACCATACTGGGTACTTTTTCTATAATTTTTTCTATTATTTTTATTATTACAGGGTATGTATGACTGTGCTATAATCTTGACGTCTAGGGGAGAATTGATACTAATATCATCACTAATAATAACAAAAACATAATTGTATTTTTTTAATTATAAGTATCAGTCTGGTAGAGATTAAAGCGGTGGTTGTACAACTGTCCTCTGTCTCTCTTCTCTCCTACTGTCTCTCCTCCCACCTCTCCTCTCCTCCCCCCAACCGGTGGAGACAGATGACCGCCTGCAACTGAGGCCGGTTCTGTCAGAGATTTCTTCCTGTTAAAAGGGAGTTTTTTCTCTCCACCGTCGCCAAGTGCTTTACACATTGTGGGATTTGTTGGGTTTTCCCTGCAATATTGACCTCACTATGTAAAGTGCCTTGAGACAATGCGTGTTGTGATATGGCGCTATACAAATAAAACTGAATTGAATTGAATTGAAATACTATAGTTGTTATTTAACTACTGGGTACCTATTCTATTATGGTGATGCTTCATATTACAGCCTTATATTTGAATGATTTCCTGTTCCCATATGTGCAGAGAGCTGAAAAAAGTGATCTTGCTCCCTGAGGAGCTGTTATCTGAGTCGATTAAAGGAGCATGTTTGCCTGTTTAAAGGGGGCATTTTGAAGTAAAGTCATCCTGTCCAGATTTTGGTTCAGTTCTATGGTCAAAAGCTGAATAGTAATAAAATTGGTGCACACGAGATATAGAATTCAGACGTTAACTGAAATTGACAAACATCATTTTATGATTAAGATGGCTGACTGTACCTTTAATGCTGCTCTTCTCTCAAGTCTCTAGCTCATTCAATTAATCAGCTTTTATTGTTTAACATTACCTTTGTTCTATTTACTTATTTTGAGTGAAAACATTTTTTTTAATATGATCGCAGGTCGAAGAAAACACACTTCGGTCATTTGAGTCGGTTGTTTAGGTTCGTGTGCATATAACTTCAAACATGCTGTACACAGAGCCGTAGAAGGCAGTGAAGTGGGTCTCCGGCATCCCTTGTGTTAAATTCTTGTCGTCTTATGTCACCAAGAGAGGAAAAATCCACATCGGAGGTTAATTGGAGGGAGAACTGTGTCTCCAACACATGACAGGAGGAAGAACTCTTAAAAAAAACAACTCAATAAGATGCATAGAAAAAAAATAGGAAATTGCAGGAAATGTCAGGGGATCACAAAAGTCATTAGGTATCTGGGAACCATCATTTTCTGTGCCGAATGTCATCCACCCATTCAACAGTCGCTGAGATATTTCAGTCTGAAGCAAAATGGTGGACTGACCAACATTACCATCCCTAGAGCCATTCTCGCGCCAGAGCCTTGAGCACGGCTGCTTACAACCCTGTTTGTTTGTTTATGTAAATTCACATCCATCTGAGAGAATTTCACCCTACAACCATATGCACTCTATAAAACAACAATTATTTTGTCAGTTTGACAAATTGTCACCGAGAAAGCGACACAGGCCAGAGGCGTGAAATCTGCTCTGATGCTCCTGCAAATGCCTTGATTGAATAGTTAGGAGATCAACACAACAGCGGCCGATCCGCCCATGTTCGTCTCCGCGGGTGCTGTTAAGTGACTTTATGTGTATAAGGTTTTATCGCTAATGTTCCCTATGCTCCCTATAGAACATGTCACATCATTACAAATCACATCAGACTGCTGTAACATCTGCCTGGATCGCCTGATGGCCACTAACTACCTGGTCCACTCGCAGTGACTGGAATGGATTTCAGTCGACTGTAGAATTGGGCAATTCAGCCTCTAAGGTCTCCATTTCCGAGACGTTTTACTGGCATACATGCAACTGTTTTATCAGCAAACATGTCTCTGCCAGGGCTTCTTTCCTTTAGGCTTTTCCCATAGGTTTAAAAAAAAAAAAAATTATAAAAAATTGAATTCCTCTTCACTGGCTGTCAGAACCTATTCTCTTTGCATTTGTCTGGGATCATGCAAAGGTTAAATAGAAATAGAGGTTAAATAAAAATAAATATTGGGAAACCTTGCAGGAAATTGAAAACACCAGACCAGCCGTCCATGCCCTCCAGCGGTGAAGCCCTTTCGGGTGAAGGTCATGGGATAATTGTTGTCCCACAGTTTAATTTTACTGACTTATCTTTTTTTCCTTTTCGTCTCACAATTGCATTTTTTTTATGTTTGTGGAGATGATTTGCGGCCACACAGTCACTTAAACGGGATTACATCTCTCTTATGAGCCCCTGGAGTGAATACAAAAGCAACCTCTTGTGTATCGGATTAACAGTTGGTATCTACTATTGTTTCTTCAGTGGCCGGGAAACAGTTGCTGTCTGTCGTGGAAATATTAATATTGTTATGTAACACTTCTGACGTAGAAGACTCATTGATGTATTTTTCTATTTAGTATGTTATTGGCAATGTCTTCCCAGATCAAGTTACACTGACGTAGTTCTGTTTTGTCCACTTCTCAAGGACTCTGTTGCTGTCCGTGTGACGAGTCTTTCTTTTTGGATTTTTTTCTCGATTACCTTCTCTGGGTGGCAGCTTCAATATTTGTCAGGCATGTTGGATACTGCCATTTGGAGTAATACTGTAAATTAAGTTTCATGGCATTTTTGTGCCTCTTAAACCTGTGTTGTTACTGTACGAACGAAAAAAGCCTCAACGGCACTACATTGCAGAGATTTACTGGGTTTCAGTTTAAAAATTTAAACACTGCTTAAGTTGTGACTAATCTTTTGATGTTTAATTTTGCAGTTGTGTCAGTAATTAATGATGAATATGCTTCAAATTTAAGAACTGGGGGAAAAAAATTAAATTGTAGTGTAAAACATGAAATATATTTTTAGGCATTTTGTCTTCTGTGATTTGTTAAAGGTCAGAGGAGCCACTCCGTGGAGAGGAGCAGTGGTCTCTGCTGGATGTCTTTTATGAGGTTCTCTCTCAGCGCATGTCCTTCCAGTACTTGTGTTTGTGTTTCTCACATACTCCCGCAGTGTCATCCTCATCTAGAACATTACTGCAGGGATAAAGAGCAGAGGTGAGACATGCTTTGCCTAGCAATGTGTGGCATAGCATGCCTTCCACAGTCGTCCTTCCAGAGAGTTCATTAGCTTTCCTTTCATCTGCTGATATGCTTTCAACGATCGTATTTGCTTTTCTATCCAGTTGGTTGAGGCTTGTCGAGGGAAGGAGTGATCTCCTGGCTGCTGGGGAAGGATAATGACAAATTAATTTGAAAAAATAATAATAATAATCTCCACAGAGCATTGAAATTTGCCTATTTAAGCAGGACTTCTATAAATGGGAGGCTTGCTGTAGCTCTGTTTTCTGAACAGTCTTACTGAATCACATCTGGGTGTTTTTCCGGACTGCTTACATATTTAACTGAGTTGATTTTATTATTTCCTCATGCACTACTATTTCCACGAATCTCCAATCATCTCCCCCTGAGTGATGTCCGTCAGTGTGTGAAATGGATTGAGAATGAAATGTTTTTTAACAGAGCTAGATCACAGCTCTCGCAGTTGTCAAGGGGATGGTAAATGGCATAATACCATGAGGAGGAAGACGGCTTCAGCTCTGCATTAATACGTACAGAACATTGGGTACGTAATCATTTGAACAGCTTGTAATTTAAATATTTCCGTGGAGACAGCACATTGTTCAAATTTGTTATCTGCAACAGGCTTACTGTCACCGGAGGCCAACTACATACAGTAATCCTGCTGTGACACTGCAGCTGTCCTTGTGTGTGATTGACTGTGCTCTCTATACTATCTACAGCACTTCATCATATTTTAGGAACAAGAAAGACACATTTAAAGGTTATATCAACGAGATTGTAAACATTGATAATGCAGCCAATAACTATTTTCTATGTTAAGATATGGTTGGAGTTATGGCGCCCTGAGCGGAGAATTAATTGTGATCTCATTCCCTCTTCCCAGTATTCCTTATTGTGACATCTTTCAGTAAACACCATTTACCTGCCCAACTCTGTGTTGTTTAAACAGAAACACTGTGGGTGCACCATATTTTTATACAGTGTATGGGCTGCACTCATCCGGCATCCCTGTGCTAACAATGCTAGCCATGCTAACTAGCTGTCAGTAACCATGCATATACCTGTATAGGTAAAAATGGACGTAATCACCAGATCCTGAAAGTGAAGCCAATGCGGAAGTGCCTGAAACCGGTAATCTCTCGAATGACCAGCAGAGGGCGACTCCACTGGCTGCAAAAAGAAGTCAGTTTCTATAGAAGTCTATGAGAAAATGATCCTTCTTCTCACTTGATTCATAACTTCAGTAAACATTTTCCTGAGGAGATTATGGTCTCAATCGCTAGTTTCAAGTCTTTTTCAATACACGATGACGTTCATTTTTGTAAATTGTCGTCACATTCAGAATCAAATAGAGGATAAAGCATGGGGCATGGATACAACGTGTTTGACAGCTAGTACAGTACCATCCAAAAGGTGCATTGTTGCAGGTGTAGGTGGACGTGCGGTGGACGAGCTCTCAGTTAGGCCGACCCCCTGCTCCTTAAAATTAGTTTAAATCTGGTTACAAAAAACTTGAGGTGTGGGCAGCGAAGCATTTGTTTTCTTCCAGGGTGCTGGTGCAACATCTAGTGGCAGTGAATATCGTTTATGTAACCTTTAAAGATGAGAATAAACTCCACTGCCTTTTAATGACAGATGCTTCAGGGTGACATATGTCGTTTCCATCTATAAACTACCACTTATCCCTCCTAGCTACTCCCATAAACTGGCTACAACGTGCGTCAAATAGTGCTGCATGGACATTTATTCTCTTGCACAGGAAAATAAAAGTGTGTGTTTTTCACGTCATTAGTTTCTCTGCTACATAAGCCTCAGTCTGCAGTGCAGACATTATGCATGCTTATGAGCTATAGAATTCACAGTTGCATTACCTTCTGCTGTGGGCATTGAGAATATTGGCAATAGAGAATGTATAACAGCACACCTTTATTTATTGTCTAATTTGGTGTCTCCTAGCCATTAAATAATGTTTTTAATTAGCTTAAGTGACACTGAAGAAGAAAAATTACTTCAATTGTTAGTAAGTTTTTTTTTCAGATTAAAGTTGTCTCAATTTTTTTGGAATTTAGGTTGAACATATGTTATTCATTGTGTTTTAGCAATTGAGGTAATGTTTGTAAGCGAACAAAAGAAAACAATTTTCTTTTTTGTGTTAATGTAATCCGTACAAACTAGGGCCAAAAAGCAGCATTTGAGTAGGTTGGCTTTAACATTTCATGCAGTAGGATTTCTGGATAGAGTAAACCACAAGGGCAATTTGTTCTCTGATTTACTGCTCTGTGATATGCCTCCATCCCCGTCTGTTTCCAGGAGTCGGTGAGTGACTCACTTTAAAAAGACAACAGCCTCCAGGCAAATACCATACAATTGCCATACAATTCAGAAAACACTTCAGCAGCTGAAATAAACTCAAACGTGACTTTTCATAGAGGGAAAGTTGCTTTCTAAATCAGCAAAATCTGGTCGGATCCGCCGAGGAGACAAAATCCTGACTTACTATTTCTGTGTTTATATGAAGCTCTCTGTTTGAGTAAACCTGTGTTTAAGCCTCAGACCTCAGGGCCCATCCTGCCACTCATTCTCCTCTCAGTCATTTTCACCCTTTGACATCAAGACACGTTTAACCATCTCCATCTGCAAGCATCAGGTAACATCAGGTTTTATTCACAGCAGTTACAATTCAATTTATTCATTTGTATGTATTAAAGCCAAAGAACGGAGCATTGAGTCCACAGGAGGTGTTTGACAAATGTTGTGAGTTGTGTTTGGTCAAAGTAATATCTTGGAAAATAAGGTTAGTTTCTGAAAATTGAATAGGTCAGAAATAATTCTCAATTTGCAGGAGGGTGCTCACTCTGGATAGTGTCGTAACCTAATTAGAAACCCACATCACGCGTCTGGAAGTATTTCTATTCCAGAGTGGCAAATCTGAACCAAGTCTGCAAGTCAAATATACACACAACCCAGTTCAGACAGTCAGACATTCGGACTCCACTAAGGGCCTCCATGCCTCACAGACGTTTGGTGCGGAATTCTTCTATATGAGCACCACTGCAGTGTTAGTTGCACTGACTGTGGGGATGCAGGTCTTATTTAGTATTTAGTAATTTTTATGCACCCTGATTATTTTACGTAAAGGAGAAAATGTATTCCTCTCCGCATTCATGTCTGTGGGCGGTGGCACGTATAGCAAAGTTGTTTATGCTGAGGATAGAAGATATAAACCCGCCCTTGCACAATCTCACAGACCCACTACAACTGAGACACAGTAACGGAGTAGCTGTAGCATTGAGACCCCCTCATTGAGACCTCATGACCTGATGAACCTGAATTTGAGCATACATCGCCTTTAAATATACAGATGATTTCCACCTTATCCATCTACTCCAAAACATTTTTGACCCCCTTTGGTTTCTATTGTCTTACAAATGTATGAGTTGTAAAGACATTGTTTTTTCCCCTGTATAAATTTCTCACACGGTGCCACTATGACAAATATTCACCTGATGCTGTGGGAAAACTGAGAAGGTAAAACCTGCCTTTCCTGGTGCTGTTTAAATATTAGTTGAAAGGCAACTAAGTGAAAACAATAGTTTTCATCTTGTTTACTGCCTTTCACTCTAATACTGAACAAAAAAAAGTGTCTTCCTCTGTTTTGCCAGACTAAACATCGCCCTGAGTGTTACTCCTGGGTTCAGTCTCCTTAGCTGCAGGCGTCACTGTCTTCACTAATCTTCACTAATATAGTTAGTCGGAAATACAGAGAAAGTCGGGCGATAGCGGCTGAGATCACACCTCTGCATGAAAACAGCTCCAAGAGGTCCAAAGTTTAAAAAGGAAAACCCGGCAATGATCCAATATTGTCCCACGTTGTACAGTGGGTCACACCATTATGAATATTCTTGATTGTAATCTCTGTCAGGATCATTGTGTTCATTTCCATCTGTGATATCCCTCTTTTAGGTTGTGCTGTAAATTGGATTCATATTATGGCAATGATTTCAATCAGTCAAGTGATGCATGTTCATTGCAGCTTTTGCTGTAGCCAGACCTCTATCATATTTAATGATACTTAGCATGGGTAGGACTGGAAATTATCAAACAAATTGAATCAAATCCAGTTACTGTTCCATGGAGCTGGCAGATGCAAGAGACATCGTTCAGCCAGCATGACGAACCAAAGCAGCGCTGCTCGAGAGCTCGACATTGTTAATCAAACAGAGACCTTGAAGAATACACCACCAGTCAAAATTTCTGAAACGCTGCCATTTTGCTAGTTCTGATTGAAATTTTAAGTAGTTCATGTTCAAGGATAAACCTTCAGTGCAAGTTTGCGATTTGGCATTTCTGCAAATAGTGTTGGGACGAACCTTCTTAACAAAATTTGAAAAAGAATGTCTTGTTTCAAGAGTGTTTGGCCGCTGGATTGGTCAAAAGATTTATATAAGATTTATATGTGGTGTATATATGTACTGTATATGTCACTCAAAACATCACTTATGCTGTAGATTCACTCATACCTGAACACATCTTTAAATAATAGGATTCTTTTGAACTTCTGGTAAGATGCTAACATCCTTTCCATTGGCTTTTTACTTGTACACTGTACAATGACATTAAATGTTAAATCTAATCCAATATTCAAGACACTCACAGGATTATGATTTTTAAAATGACGCTGCTGGAAACATCATTTGTGGCCATTTATCCATCGAGTGCAAAATGGCCACAGATAATTAAAAGAGTGAAGAATGAATAGTCTGCTAATCATCCTCTCTCAAGTAATGATATAAATTGGTAAAGATTTTCTTTTCTGCTGCTGTCAAATATTTTATTATTATTTTATTTTAATCAAATAATTTCATCAAGATCAGGAACACGGCTGTTTAAGTAGGGACTCCCAATTAACCTAAGGAAAAATGTTGTCACTCTCCTGCAATAGAATGTGACTGTGCGTGCACATAGAGTGAGTGCGAAAGCTTCCCATCAGAGCTTTTGGTATGGAGATACTTAACATGAGATGTGGGATAAGATGTTCCCAAAACCTGATTTTTTTCTTAAATTCATCACAGGCACAAAGGACCCTTGGCAATTTGGACTAAATGGAAACCTTAACACTAATGCAGAGTGAACATAATCCTCAGTCTTCCTCTTAATGGGGTGATAGAGGACGGACTAATAAGCTAAGTTTCACCTGCTAAGAGGATTATGTTTTGTTTCAACTAAATGGGATTTGTAAGCAGTGATTCCGCACTCTTTGGTGTTGGTTAGGATCATGAGCAGAAGTTCATTTTCCTGATTGTCACCCACTGTCTAACAATAACTTCATTAAAATCAGATGACCGTTGAAGCGCGGAGTTGCAGAGGTGGATGAATAGTGGAGGTGCAGCAATAAACTCAGTTACATAACCATCAACATTAACCTAACACCTCTTATTTCCCCCTAAATGTGAAGTCAGTGGGACGCTGGGTTTGAGGAGTTTCACAAGATCATTTGAGAATAAACTTAATTTCACTATTACTTTGGTCTGGATTGTGTAATACGATACATGTGCTGTACATGTACATGCATTGGACTATAACCCTTTCAGTCTCTTATCTGGCAAACATAAACAGGCTGGTGATTGTTCCTCCCCGGTACACAAAGACTGGTGTTAGATATCAATGAAAAAGAAAAGATATGTCTGAGAAAGGTACAGTTTGATCGGTCTCACAATGTCTACATATACTTAGTATATGTGCAGAAAATGTATTCTTAAAGCTGCAATAATCAGAAAAATGGTTCAGCAGTTTCCCTCTGCTCTACCACATGATTGTTGATTCAGGGCCCAAACCAACATTTTGGAGCATATTTAATAGTGAGAGAGTTGATATTTTTCATAAGTTGATGATGACCAAACTAGAGCTAAAAAGTCTCAAAAGTATTCAACTAGTGTTCATAGTGTTACTGTGTTGGATGAATGTGTAAATACATTTGCTAACATGGTCTCTATAAATTACTTATGAATACCAATGTTGTGTTTACAGCTAATGCCGCTGCCCACTAGTGGCAAAACAATTCATCCATTGATGCATCTTTAATAGATATTTGCCCGTAAAAATCATTTATCAAATGATTCTACGAGCCAGAGGGCAATAATATATCACTGAAAGATGTGAATTCACTTATTTTCTGTTTTTATTCATTATGTGATCTTATATGGTTACTTTTAAAAGATTCACACACAAGCCAGCAAACATGTCTTACATCAGCAATGGGCAACTAGCCCTTTAACTGTGCTCTCAGAGCAACATTTTGAATATAAGACTGTGATTAATATATATATATATATTTATTTATGTTAGGAATGTAGCATGTGCACAAAATGAAAGAATCATTATTGGTGTACCACTTCATGCTGTACCAATGCATATTATACTGTAGTAATTTATTCAGTAAGATTCTTCTGCTATCACGCAGTGTACAACCCACTGAGAAACAATCTGGCATCTTAAAAAGCGAACTTCAACAGTAAATAATTTACTTGGTACATATTCTAATATTTTTATAACGAAGAATTATACTGTCGGCAGGGAAGAATTATCCTGTACATCGCGGACCATAATCGGAAGCATTTGTGAAATTTATTAGGGAAACTGCATGCATATAAAAATAACCATTAGGAAATTAATTTTTCAATGTGTTCCACATTACCACAGACCTCAGCTCAACTTATAATCAGGCCAAGGTTGCAGATTTCCCTCAAGGTAGTGTGGTTTTATGGCATGGAAACATACTATTTGCATGCCGTAATGCGTTGTTACACATTTGCACTATCACTTTGTATTTTTTGGTTTGTTGTTGGAAAAGGTGGTTGTAAATTGCTACACCACCAAGCCTGAACATTTCAGATTTACTGTTGTAGGAGACAGTAGCGAAAACCCATAATATAAAGCTTTAAAAAGGCACAAGCACAATTCTCCAGACATAAGCATGTTGCGTTTACTAATGGCAGCTTTCTAAGTGGTTTTTGAAATCACTGTGACTTAGTGGCTGCTGGTAGAATTAATCTGACAGGAATTACATTTGAAATAAGAGCCACGGGCAAACTGCTGGACAGATATTGTAACCAGGAATGCAGTTTTTCAGGAGTATGTAATAGTGCCATAAAGTCAGAACACTCGCAGCTCACCTCCCACAGCAACACACACACACACACACACACACAGAAGATAACACACAGTCCAATGGCCAACAGCTAACTGCTGTATTTGTAGGTAATGGTCCGAGAGAGAGGAGCCACCAGCATTTGTAAGAGCTCAGATTATCCTCCCTCACGTACAGCTCTGTGACAAGTCTGCTTGTCTTGATCAAATTTAAAGGTTCAATAACCGAGTCTTTTTTATCTATATATATCATTCTGACATAGTGATAACTTTAAAAGCGACACTTACCTTGACTGATGCTCACACAAGTCATCTTATTCAGTTTCCAGGTGCATCCCAGTGGTCCATTTCAAATGCCTTTTAATGGAGCAAACTGTTTTTTTTCACAAAAGTTTTTTTCACATCCTGAAAAAATCAGGTAGTTAGTGTCTCAATATCACTTTGAGGTTATTTGAGGGCATTTTCAATATACAACAGGTAAGTTCCTTGTTGAGTCAAATTCACAAATACATCACAAAAGCCTGGTTTTTAAAGGATTCATTATAAATTAGTGTATATTGTAAACAAGCAAAAAAACAACTCCTTCTTTGTGAATTCATATGTTTCATACAAAACCCTCTATTCAAGATTTAGCATTACCCATTCCCATGCGTCCAGTCAAAAAATAAGTCTGTTTCTCCTCTTCCTATAGCTTTTTCCTGCCATAGATCAATTCATAAACTGTATTGACACTGTGATGCAAAAAAATAAGGAGATGTTTGTGTTTTACAATGCGTTAAATGGAAAGATCATACCATTTGTTCCTTACAATCAAACCATGTGAGGTTGAATCTGTTTCTACTCCATGTTGTCCTGCAAAACTCATTAGAAGCAGATTCACATCTGTGTCCAGTAGTTACTTTGTTTACTTAGTGCATGCTAACTGCTTCACCGCACTGTTTACAGTACGTCCACAACAAGCTGGTTTTTTGTTTTTTTAATCTCCAGAGTCCCACAGTGCACTGCAGTGTGACCAAGGAATCCACGCGTGAGGCTGTTCACTGGTGCAGATGCATGTGCACGTGTGACGTCAGAGTGTGTGAGTCTCATTCTGCTCTTTGACCCATACACATATAAGATATATATATATATATATATATATATGTCACGATTGAGGCACTGATGTATTGTCAATGTGTCCGCCTCTTTAACTCTGCTGTCCTTGGCTCTGGAAATGTCTCCCCCGTTTTGATTATTCAAATGAATAGCCGCTATTATCAAATATCACCCAGCCATTACTTTCTCTGTTAATCCCGTTATGCCCTCGTATTCCCACTGGTTTGGAGGACTCAGTGTAAAAACAGAAGTGATTGTTTGCACGTTAATTGCGGCGTCTTATCATGGCCCTCATTTGCTGTATTCACCAAACACTGGGGAGAAGTACAACATGCATTATCAACGACTGCTGTTAAGTGTGAGGTTTGATTATCACATTATTTCACTTTCCAAAACATCTAATGCTCAATGTAAGATTAGTGGCTGCAAAATAAAAACAGAAAAAGACATTCTGGATAAGTCTGTGAGCGTATTTAGCCTTTTTGTCCAGAATTGCTGTTACATTGATAGTGTTGATTTGAAAGGGGAATTTAAATAGATGAAGTAGTATTCGGAGTGATTACAGCTCAAATTTATCACACCAATAAAAGCAACAGGAATATGAATATAGTCTACTGCTCAAAAAGCATGACTGCCCAATGTCCCTGCTTTTATAAACTCTGGCATTGTGTATGTGGAAAACCCAATTACCGTGGCAGGTAATGAGAAGTGATTCACAATAACACATCTGTAATTGCTATATGTTCTATCGAGTTTCCAATCGTCTCCTCTTTGTAGCATGAGTCATCTGGAGCCATCCATCTTTTATCAGTTTTCCATCTTTTTCTACTGGCCAAATATGATCTATTTGTTGATAGACTGTCTCAAACAATGTGCGCTCTGTCCCACATACATGAAACGGGCATTCGTTATTTGGGTATTGTTCAGTTGTTTGCTTTATTTTCATTCAAGATCCACTGCCACTTCCTGCAAATGTCGTTCAGCGTGGGCAAACCCACAGTCAAGCAGCTTTTCCAGATGCACGACAGGAGGCCTTATCCTGTTATTGTTTTGGAGGCAAAAGTCTTAGATCCCGACTTTGAAGGGAACAAAAAAAAAGCCAAAGCAAAAACTCAGGAAGCTCCTGTAATGAAGCAGGGCATTTCCTCAGAAATGAGGCCCACATGAAGAGCTCTCAATACCACTTTCGCAAGTTACAGCTCTTGCAACTCTATGCTTGAGTGAGATATGTCTCAGGCTGGTGTGATGCATGACTTGACTTCACTTGTTTACTCACTTAAATCTTTAAAGCAAGTCCACCTAACGTTCGCTGAACTGCCGCCACTTTGGCCACGAATCACAATAACACGATACCACAATAATCAGGTCATTTTCCACAGGCACATGGAAACTGACTCAGAACACAAAGAACTGTGTCTGTTGTAATGAGCAAGGATGGATTTTACTTCTTATGATTTCTACGTAACACTTAAGACAAGAATGACTTCTTTCTGCTGTCAAAGGTTACATACGTGTTGCAAAACGTGTGAAAAGTGTGGCTGGCAATCATCTCAATTAACACCAACACCACCAGTGACATTAGCATACAGAACGGATCATGTGCCCACTGAGGCAGGAGTGACAGCATCCCTCTGCATCCCACAGTATCGGTCGACTTTTTACATGCACCTCATGACACAAAATCACTCACAGGAAAATGGTAAGCCGAGAACTTCATGTACTGAGTGATTACATAAGCAGCAGGGGCCAAAAGTATTAGCGTGCAGATCCTTTGTATCTAACTTCATCTGGGGCTTGGGCCTGAACCCTGTCTCTAATTAGATCTGTCAACTCAAAGCCCAATATCTGTGGGAACGGTGCAGAGAAGTGCTGAGCCCCTGGAATCAGTTGGGGGATGGGTCACATGTGCGGCAAGTGAAGACCAAGTTGATTCGTTCTAATAACAGTGGATGTGATCACGAGCACAGCAAATGTGTTGTTTTCTTAAGACGAGTGCTTTGCCAGTACTTACTGCGTGTCCAGTGTCCACAACCATCATTTAATTTAACGAATGTGCTTTTTTTCACGGCATGACTGGAAAAATACCAAACATCTGTCGGCTCACTGACACTTTCCCCAAAAGACACTTGCTAACAGTGGGCCATACTTCATCTTGTGGTCAGGCCTGTATGTTGTTGGCAAAATCTTGATTTTCCATCATGCATTTTATATTTTAACATATAAAGTAAAGCATTATTGATCCCTGAGGAAATATGTAGGTGTTGCAGCAGCACAGAGGCACGTTACTTATTTAAAGAACTATTTAAATAAGGTACATTATGAAAAATGAAGAATACATTTAAATCAATGGATTAAATACATTGGGGAAAAACAACAATGAGAACTTGGCAATACCTGAGAGTGAATTATGCAGTTTTGTTAAGTTAAAACTATATTTATACTTTAAGGTATGAATTTGAAGTTGTATATAATAGCATAACTATGTATATTATATCACATACAGTAGATATGTGCATTATTTGTAATACAACCGTAAAAGTACACACATGTACAATAGACATAGAGGCAAACACAATCGTTTAACCAAGCGTACAATATAAAGATATAAAACTAAAAGGATTGGACAAGGTAAAATTCAATACAGTTAGATTAGTCAGTCAGTAGTTGGCAGATTGCTGTTTGTTTGTTTTTTCAACATTTCTGTCAACAACACTGACAAGACAGACTGAGCAACAGTAATCACACCAGGGAAGCTGCGATGAGACACCTGATTGCAGACATCAAACATATGTCTGCAGACGTACCACTTAAGCAGTAAAAATAAAAAATTGTTCTCAGTTTGATATTCACTAGAGCCATTTTAAATTACAAGTCTGCAAGTTGAACTTACCATCTTCTCCTTCACTGCTCCGAACTGGGCTTTATATGAAACAAAGCCCTTTCAATACTTTTTGAAGATTTTCTCCAGCAACATCATTAATATCAGGAAATCAAAGAGGATCCTTTTTTCTCCATCTGTGATCTATTTTACTTTCACTCTATTTCCGTGATAGTTTATGCTCCTGGGCTTCTCTCAGCCTCGTCAGGTGCTCCTCAGCAACTCCAACAAGGGGCAATTTAAAGTTGGCAACCACCTGATAGTTGCCCTTAAACTACAGACATAATAGATAGAACCAGTGGTAAACATGGGACACTGTAATGATACTATGATGAGGATTAAGTATGAGGTTTGGCATTTAATTTCAACACGTTGGACAAGTAGCACAGAAAATATATCAGACAACGTTCATGCCCCTAGTGGTTGCATGTGGTATTATTGTTTGGTCACTGTCATAAAGATGCTGCAGCAGCAAGACGGCAGCAAAGACGTAGGTACTTTTTCTCAGAGCTCCTGAGGAAGTTATAAACACCATTTATGGGATAAAATACGTAGAAAGAAGAAGTATGTACACTGTAGCTCCTATACTTCCTTTTCTGGCTCCTATCATTAACCAGTGGCAGCGTTAACATCATGGCTAACTCAATGCCAGCCGCCTGGCAACTGTCCAAAGCACAAAAAAAAACTAAAAATCACAATATGATCAAATAACCCGGAGTTCCATGTCCTGTACTACCAGTTAGTAAGTCAGTTCGAGTTGCTATGTCAATTCAGTTGTGTCGCCGTCTGCAAATTTCCATCACTGAGGATAGATACCGGGAGAACCCTATTCATTTCCTTGCTTCAGTCACACAATTACACAAGTTCCTTTGTGCCGTAGATCGAGTTGTCATTTTTCTGTGAAAACCGCGTCACCAGAATAACATGGTGAAAGCAAAGCTTACAGGGGACTAATATAAGAGCGGATGGTATCTTTTTTCTATCGCCATCACGCGGTGCAATCAGTTTTAACATCATAGTGACGAGTTTAAGGCAACAAAAAAAAAAGTCTGTTCCTACTTTTACATAATAAACAAACACATCGTGAGTGCATGCCTGGATTCCCTTGTTTACACATTGCTGTGGCTTTTTCCCTGATCATCACAGTTGTTACCATGTGTGTTTACCAGTGACTGACGGCAACCTGAACTTGAATACCTGGCAAACATGATATTGCTGCAGGACTTTATAAGGAATCTCCTAATGCTCCATGTGAATGCTTTAGCAGCACTCCGTGGATTTGAAAAGGGACAGACCATGCCGCCTTGTTATGAAATATTTATTCTAGAAATGCAGCCTGCAGAGGATCCAGCTGCTGAAGATGGATACAGTTTATTTCTAGCAATAACTCCAACTGTAACCCTAATTCTACTTTTACTGTAATAGCTGCAGGCTATTTCATGCAATTCTAGTATCAACCAAACTTCAGAGGAGGTTTTACCGTCACAATTGAGTAACTTGAGTGGCGATCAGCAGACTATGACTGACTGTAACCCCGAACATATTCTATCGCATATTCACGACACGCTTGCCATGACTTCAGTCTTCCTCTGCACTCAAACCGTTTCCCCCCTCACCTTGATCGTAAAAACCATTCAAAAAAACACACCACTTTATTGCACACCTACGACTCCAATGAATTTGTGTGCACTCATCAATCAATCAGGTAATTTCTGCTGAAGTTCTGCAACGTCCGAATTGTACCAAATCTCGCAATTTTCAGTGGTGACAATTGCACTTGTTGTTGTTGTTGTTGTTGTTGTTGTTTTCAGACTATATCCACTTTCTTCACCTGCATGCTGGCTCATTTCATGAGGCTCACCTTAAATCTACTGAGTCACATCACTGGATGTAATGTTCCATTATTCTCCTTTCCCCCCCTTGTCTTCTTAATTTCCAGTCAGTGCTAAATCATCGGCAGTCTTCATGTCGCTGCTTTGAATTTCCAGTGGATCTTCAGTTTTCCAAATCCAAAACCACAGTGGGGGAGAAGAATCTCTGGCGCAGATAAGACCAGAGGCCTTTTCTCAAAGGGTTTGCAACTGTGTGCTGCTGGAAATTTAAAGAGCTTCTCAGTAGCAGACAAATTCCACCTTTCAGTTCTCCTAACTTCTCTAGCATTTGCATGAATTTCCAAACATGTGTCAGTGTCTTTAGTCACAGGACTTTTTAATGATCATCATTCAACCAAGTGTTTGGTTTCACTTATTTTTTATGGTGTATATTATATCTGTGCTACATGGTGTAGTAACAGAGTTAAAGCAGCAGACCTGACAAGCGTTTGTTTTTCATGGAGGTTTATAATGCTCTTTCTACAGTTTCTGTTTTCCCCCAGATACTCCCCTGTTTTGAGCTATTTCATATGTCCACTTTCATCCAGAAATTTTTGCCCTATCCTTTCTGCATTCATGTATCGCAGTTTTCACATTTGTATAATGTGTTGGAACAACACCCTCATCAATTAAGAAATAATACACACCATTGCCACTTTAGTCCCTGAATTCCAGAGTGGCATTGCACCAGGCAACACAAATGGGAAGAAGGAAGAAATGTGTTTTCACAGGAATCACTGGAATGTAACAGAGGGACATCAACATGGTCATCACACACCATTGGTAATAAAATGTCAGCTTTGTATGGTTGTTGTTTTTTTCACCCACGTGGGAGGGTAACTGATAATCCTTATTACCTGTTGTGTATTAGAATAATCTGATGATCAGAACAATATAATATAGATCCATGATAATAACAAGAAGCTCTGTCTCGTGTGGCATTAAAGCAAAGTTGTTATTCTTGTCATCTTGGACAGTTTGCTTGAATCCTCGGTGCATCAATATGAAGTTTTCCGAGTCATGAATTCAGTCATTTGGCAAGGACATTTAAAAAAACAATGCTGCACCCAGGGAGATTTTCTAGGAACATGCGTGCACTGCTTTCTCTGGTCTCATAGTGTCCCTCCTGAAAAAGGCTTACGGCTCGAATGCTTTCTGTGCCAATAAACACATCCTCCATTTCATAATCGCTAGATCAGCATCAGTGGGCGTTGCCTTGATAACATCACACAACCAAGTCCATCTACTTATAAATCCTGGTTTATAAACGATCTGTTTCCCTTTTCTATCTTTCCTTTTTTACACTATAAACGGACTGGGTGTTTCTGTTCCTCTGGAGTTGTAGAAGAGACCGTCCAATTTAGTGGAAACTATGTTTTTTCAAGCACTTTTATTATTTAAACTCTTATATTGTCTCCTGGGAGGTTGTGAATGAGCATCTGTTTGCTAAACAGCTGTTTCCTGGTCAAACTCTGGTTTGCTGAGGTTAGAGTTCCTGCAGAACTTCTCCAAGTCTCCAGGAAAAAAACAAACTAATCTGATCCCCAGACTTTAATACCATATGAAATTCTCTTACAGAGTCACAGGCTTCACTGTGGAGCCACTCTCATCTGCCCGGCATCACTGTGGACACGTTTGTAATTCTACATCATGTCAGTGCTGTCTGACTGCAAAAAACCCCAAAAACATCAAATTCTCGAATGACGTTGGCTGCTCATGAAATGAAATCCGTGATTCACAGCAGATCCGGGGGTTCATGCTTTGAAGAGGTCTGAGGCTCTGAGCTGCAGGGCAGGAGGGCAGGCTGTTGATGAATGGCTCACGTCGCCACCTAGTGGCGGCGGCGGGTAAGACCGTTTACAGTTATTAGGTGGGACCGGGGGACAGATTGCCTACAACGGGCACTTGTGTGCTGTGGCGCTGTTCATTCCAATTCTCACAGAGATGATGATCGTGGTGGTGGGGATTTCAGTGTCTCTGTTATTTTTCTTTTTGTCTTGATATTTTAACTTCAACATTTCTGGTTTGATTTTGAAGTCAGACATTTATGTATATATATATTTTTAACGACTATAATCTTGCTCATTGGATTTACTCATTCAGATTTTGGAGCTATACCTCGGACCAGTGAGGTAAAGGCTACCACTCACGTATTGAAGACACTATAGTTTTGCTGTTTTGTGGGTCCACACGTAGCCCGCAGAATCTAACTTGTGCTTTGTTTTGTCGCCCACGTTTTATCAAGTGCTTCATATTGTGTAGATGGTTGGAGACATCAGCTCGTTTCCCCGTGGACTCCTCCGCCTTCTGTTGGTAGAAAGCATGGGGGACTGCGGTTCAACAAAAAGCTGTTCTTTCTTGTGTTATCACCTGAGAAGTAGGATCTGAGCCTCCTCATATCTCGCGTGCGTCTCGTCGCCTGTGAGGACCCGAGGAAGACTTCCACCCAAGACCCTCCAGGGGTCCCAGCGAGGCTGACTGCACAACCCTGACGCATCTGCAGAAGACGAGACTGCGGCAATGGAAAGTATTTCAAACCAAAGTGACTTCTGGCAATTCAACGAATCCTGGAGGAACTCAAGTGTCCTCGACACTACCAGCGGGTCGAATCAGACGAATCCCCTGAAGCGGAATGAGGAGGTGGCGAAGGTGGAGGTGTCCGTGCTCGCCTTGGTGCTGTTTCTGGCGCTGGCGGGGAACCTGTGCGTCCTGCTGGCCATCCATACCACCAAACACAGCCATTCCCGCATGTATTACTTCATGAAGCACTTGAGCATCGCCGATCTAGTTGTGGCAATATTTCAAGTTCTCCCGCAACTTATCTGGGACATTACTTTTCGCTTCTACGGACCGGACCTTTTGTGCAGATTGGTGAAGTACCTACAGGTTGTTGGGATGTTCGCGTCCACTTACATGTTGGTGTTGATGTCCATAGACAGGTGTTTGGCAATATGTCAGCCTCTTCGTTCTTTGCACAGGAGAAAAGACCGTTTCTACGTCATCTTTTCCTGGATCCTGAGTCTGCTCTTCAGTATCCCACAGATGTTCATCTTTTCCCTGAGGGAGGTTGGCTCGGCCGGATCCGGAGTGTATGACTGCTGGGGCGATTTCGTGAAGCCCTGGGGAGCCAAAACTTATATCACATGGATCAGCCTGACCATTTATATCATTCCCGTGGCCATTCTGAGCATTTGCTACGGTTTGATAAGCTTCAAGATATGGCAAAACTTTAAGCTGAAAACCAGGCGGGAGCAGTGTATAAGCCTGACGCCCAAAACCTCCAAAGGCAACACACTGGCCCGCGTGAGCAGCGTGAAGCTCATCTCCAAGGCGAAGATAACCACAGTCAAAATGACTTTTGTGATCGTCGTTGCTTATATAGTCTGCTGGACCCCCTTCTTCTCTGTGCAGATGTGGTCTGCGTGGGACCCAGAGGCGCCTCGTGAGGGTAGGATGATTTAAAAAAACAAAAAACTTGAATAACCATATTGAGTGCGCAAAGTCTGATGTGCTCATAACACGTCACATTTTTGTACACGTATATATACCACATCCGTTACACTGAAGTATCGTGATAGTATTGATGGTGGAAACGTTTGGAAATTCTGAAATGTACGTGTCATCCTTCTTGGTGTGCGCAACAGTGCCCTTTACGCGCAGGGATGCGTAAAACAGAGGCAACCTGAGCGGTGGTGATTGTGTTTTCCTCCTGACGTGGGTCCGACACACGAATTTTAAAAACGAGGCGGTGGGGGGAAGAGATGGGTCACAGGTGGTGTGACATTAGAACAGAGCAAAAGCAAAAAGCAGTATGAAACCTTTAATAGATTTTCAGTTGCTGTATCTGTCTGCGGGTATTTGCACATACACCCCTGGACGTGACAGTTGAGTGTTTTCTGACATTTAGCCATTTTTAACAAATACACCAAACATATTTGAATACATAGTCCGTAATCCCTGTGCCCCCTCACCACAAAACATAATCATGATCATAATATAATATACAATTCAAAATTGATTGGTGTCTTGCTAGACACCTACAATCTGGTCTATTAATCTAACATGGCAGTGAAAACGGAGGAATAACTGTTGTGTTTTTCATGTGTTAAAATCCTGGATCGCATAGCTGCTCTGTGCTAAGAAAAAAACAAACATTGATTTAAAGTGCATATGAACTGCATACGTCATTCCAAGTTCCGTATTGCCAAGTTCCCTCTGACCTTCCTCGCGCTGCAGAGATCGACTGACGGCGCACACTAATCAAATTAGTGTGCGCCGCGGCGCGCCAGGCAGCATCTAGTTGTGCCTGTGGGCCACGTTGGAGTTTGTCGTTGACATTTAACCACAATAGGCCACTGAGCGACCATCTATATGCACTCCCCGTATTTATCGACCTGCGCTGCCATGGACACACCCATTTAACAATAGACGAGACTTAATGTGCCAAATCGACTACAGTGTGTTTCCAGATTTGAAAGACTGGCCGCTGAGATGCTTCATCATTTCATTACATTCAGGTATAGAACTAAGGCACAAACATATATTTCCCTTGTGATAAGCACATGTGGTATTTGAGAGGCTTATAATGTGACTCTTTGTTGGTAAGACCTTTGCTTTACTGTAATATGTAAATATAATTACTTGAGCACTTTGCAGAATAATGTATGGATTTCCTCCTGAATGAAAAGACGATCGAAAACTTGTTTATCAATCACTTTTTCTTTACTAACTGGTGTATTGTAGTTCCTCGGACAAAGGGTTAAAAAACGCACTAAATAACTGCACGCTTGCTAAAAATAAGACAACAATGTCAGGAAATTGTCTTGATGAAGAGAGAGTAAACACTTTTCTGTTGCAGGCTCTGGTTCTTTTCTTTTGCTTCTGCAGGTTTGTGCCAAAGTGTCCAGCTGCCTGTTTGTGCGCATCTGTCATTCTCGTCAAGCTGCATTGTTCACGCCAGCTGTTTCCCATTTTGAGCAAAACAGTGGTACAATGCATTTAGCTGTCAGCCGATTCTTCTACACGAGGAAGCATGTTGCTTGATGCACCGAGGAAATGGCGGCACTTGCGTCTGGTGCCGTGATATTCAGAGCAGGTAGAAAGGTGCAGCACAGGTGCTTCAGTCTGTGAATGGGGAAGAAACTGATGAAACGGATCACAGCAGATGCCTGATGGCTTTCCTCCACGTGAACAGCACTCAGAGAGGCCAGGATTGTCACCGACACGTGCCACATTTTGTGTACACAAGATAGACCGGAGTGTCACGTGTGTAGATAAAGTGTCCATTTGAGTCTTACTCAGCAAAAAGAGCCCACACCGGACAACTTGAAGCTGGAGGCTCTTGCTAAACATGACTTCTCCTTTGTTTTCAAACAGTCATGATGAAAACAATGTAAACAAACAGTTTCAGAAATCATGAGGTTTATTAGATAGATTATGTGGTTAGTTATTTGAAAGTTTTTAGTCTTTTCGTGGGGTTTTAAATTGTGATTGGGAATCTCAGACTGTGCCTTTGAAACAGTTTGGGTGTAGTGAACAATTAAAAAGCTCATTATTAATGCCTGCAATTGCCTATGGACAGATAATTGTCAGACTTTACCACTTTCTGATTTTTTACGATGGAATATATTCATTACATGTTATGTGACACAAAGGCCAAAACATAACAAACTGGAGTATTAGAATACTAGTGATATTACAATCGATTCTACTGTGCAGAAAGTCAATTCCTACAGCATGTCTTTGGGAGATTGGCTCCATCACGGGGTGTTACTGCCTTGGTTTCCTCTGAGTTTCACCCAATAAAGACACATGCTGCTCCATTTCCAACATCAGTCAAACTGATGCTTCAATTTGAAGGCTGTATCTGTCTGTTAAAGGCCGCCCGTAGAAGAAGCGGGATGTATACGCTCCAGCTTCTTGTAAGTGACTCCTTCACTTTCGCAATATCCTCTAATTTTTGTCCAGGACTGGCAACAACTTTGTCATCAAAACAATCAGTGTCATTTTTTAAATACAATAATTAAACAAACAAATTGCCACAAATTCCTCCAAGTTCCTTCAAAACATTATTCACAGTATTACATCCTTAGACTCACATCTTTGAAAGAGCCAAAACCTCTCAAATATTGTTAGCTTGAAATTTTAAGCAGCTCATCAATCTCACAATACGATTTTTGGTAATGTTAGAAGATGGCACTGTATTCCTTTAAGCCTTGTTAGGGACGACGGTGGTGTATGTGACTTAACACACAGACATATTTCATTTTGCAGTGGATAAAAACACCTGAAGGTTAAATTCTGACTAAGACACACACAAGCTCCCCAAAGAATCCGTGAACAAAAACATCTTGCCCTCCTGAGCCCGGTGCCCTCAGACACCGACACTATTGATTGTCATTAAGTGCTTGACACAAAGACCAGTGTTCGATCTCAAAGTGTCTTTACAAGCAGTGAGAAGAGCAAACCGGGAACAGATCTCTCTGTAGTAGAATTATTTATAAACATTTCCTAATGTAAAAAAAACTTAATTACATCACCACCGACACTAGTTGATCTTCAGGGAACAAGAATCAGCATTTATAGTTCTCATTAATGAATTGCTGCAGAGTTTTTTCAGCACTGACAGCCAGACAGATGCACCACCACCCAGGGGCTGATTGTATTCTGCCTTTTCATTCACTGTATGATTTATCGTTCCCTCGTGAAGAAAGACGTCGTGAGCGAATTCAGTAGAGACTTTCACGATAGTTCTCCCTGTTATTCAAATTGGATCCGGGCTGCGCTGTCATCCTCCGTGATAAGAATGCTTAATAACCACCAGTTGGCCTTTTGCACTGACATATATTCCCTTTGTGTCAGTAGCATTATAGTTATAGCCTATATTACAGCAAACACACAGCTCAAGGTTTGGGTAAATTCACATTTAGTTTTTACCTGCCTTGTTGTAAAACATTTCATATATTAGCATTTTCTTTGTCAGATCCGAATATTGTTTCAGTATATAACACATTCTTCTAACTCGTTCATTTGTGCAAAGAAGGGTAATTGAAAAATCCACACTCAATTAAACTCAAGTTTTATGCTCGTAAATCATACATTCACGGTTCTTATTAATCGTGTGTTTGACTTTGATGCCCTTCCAGAAATCATTAACGCTGACATCTTACCGATAGAGCTCAGGGACTGTCATTAGAGGCATCATGAGAGTCGACGGGGCTGAGAGTAGGATTAGAAATCAGCAGGAAGAGGTTAAATACAGCAGAAGCACCGAATACATGAATCCAACACTCATTTGCCAAATGTCAGTGAGCTGGTGGAGTTGACGTAAATGTCATCCAATGTGCCAACGCGAGTCACTTCTACGTCATATATGACAAATATGTGCGAGGAACATTTCCGCTCTTCCCGTTCTTCGTTTGAGAAAATCAGTGCTTCATTGCTTGTATTAACTGATCATCATTTCTATAATTTTGTTGACATTTCTTATTCTTGCTGCAAGTATTATGAAAAACTCTTCTCCCTCAAAGATCTCTGAAATAAGTTTTGTCATATGTATGAAGTTGGAAAACGGATCCCTGTTACTTCTGGGACTGAGAATCACTACAGTCATGAATTGAATTGTAATTGTAAGTGAAACTTGAAATGGTAACGGGTAAAAGGAAATAAGACAAGTCTTGCAGCTCTGTCAGGATGTACATTAGCATGCTCACATGTAGGAGGTGACGTTAACCATTTCAGATTTTTGTCATAGGAATCAGATGGCTGCTTGACAATTCAAAAAATTGGACATGAGAATTATGCTTGATGAAAGTTGAATACATTGATCCATGAAATGAATTTCTTTAGCAATCCATCCAGTAGCTTGAGAAAAAAATAATCTGTCTTGAGTAAAGTGGTGGACTGACCGCTGCCATTCAGCCACATTGTTACCATGGCTGAAAAGCATCATTTGATCAATGTGCATAAGATCAATGAATTAATTTTAAAACATTTTCGTCACTGTTCATAGATAGGAAGTAGAAAAACGTGCAGCCACTTACACCATTATTTGTTGGAAATCACAGGTAAAACAGTGTGAAATCTTTCATTTGTGTTGTCTCAGCAGCACAGTAACATCCCTGTCTCTGTCCGCTCCCGCAGCCATGCCCTTCATCATCTCCATGCTCCTCGCCAGCCTCAACAGCTGCTGTAACCCCTGGATCTACATGTGCTTCGCTGGACACCTCTTCCAAGATCTCAGGCAGAGCTTTTTGTGCTGCTCCGCTCGCTACCTCAAGTCATCCCAGTGCCACTGCGAGCCTGAATTCGACTCCAGCCACAAGAGCATCTCCTCAACATTTGTTATCAAGAGCACCAGCAGTCAGAGGAGCATCACACAGACATCTACGACATAAGCGGTCACCCCTCATTCACCCTTCATCAAGCCGCCCACCTGGCATTTTACAACATGCAGCAGTTTGACTCCTCCACATATACCTGTTGTTCTGAAGGTTACTCTTCAAGCCCAGAAGAGTAATAACAACAAGCATCTTCAATCTTTTAGTTAACAGTAATTTACAGTATAGAGTGCAAATCAACTTATGAAATAAGAAAATGTGGGACAATCTACAAACTATAAACTACACTATCGATTCAGTTGTTACCAGCAAAGCTTGTCTGTCCTTGTTATGAAGAAATCTGTCACCTATGATAAATATTTTGTACAATTTTGTTCACTTCATACATTTGCAATGTGTAGCATAAATGTAAACTTGAGCTTTTGTTTGATATGAGATGTTCTAGCTGTCACTGGTAAAAAAAAATAATTAAAAAGTAAAACAATTAAAAATAAATAACGAGTGAAAGCAGTGACAAAACACTGATGACGTGATTATTTTACCTGCCTGATGCTGTATAGAAGTCCTTCTGCCTCCGAAACAGACCGAAGAAATCCGTGGCGAGGTTGCTGGAACTATTCCAGAGGGATGTTTGTCCACACTGAATCAATGACGTCACTGAGTTCCTGCAAATTTTTGGCAGCACATTGAAACTTTGAACATCCCGTCCAGCCTCAGCCCCCAAAACACATTATTTGACCGAGATCTGGAGACAGTTTACAGATTACAGAGGTGACCTGCATGTTTGTGGAGGTTTGTTGATGTTACAGTTGTTGCACGACACGGAGAGTTAACCTTGCTGGACGTGACAATACAGATAAACTGTAGCTGTTGTTCAGTCAGTTGATTTAATATTCATTGTGAATGTTCGATCCGTTTGTTATCTTAGTTACAGCACGTCAGTATTCATTGCCAGTAATGAGGAATGGCTTGAATGAAAAACAAAACATGAACAGTGAAAATGCTGAACAATATGCAGTTATGAATATATTCCTTGTGAAGATCATAATGTGGTTCTGCTCATTTCTAATGCCTTCTCCTCGGGGGTGGGGGTGGGGTCTTTGAAGGGCCTTGTAAAAAGACTGTATAAAGTAGATTAGATATTGCAGGAATATTCAACTGCATTGTATTGCATGGGTTTTCCTTAAACTGTATTATAATGTGGATTAAAGGATTGATGAATGAGAACAGTTATAGTTTATTTTAATAAGAACATAACTTGTCAATTGCTGGTGAATCTGAAAAACTTCCTTCCTCCTCATCTATGTGCATTTCTAACTGATCGTCTGATCATTATTACCCACATTCTGCTGAAATGAAAGTGCTTGATGTTATTTTTATGATGAAATTACATTACCTGGTACACTACATACTTGTTCACTAATCACAATCAGCACTATTAGTGGAATAGAGGACAAACTATTTACCAGAAACAGGTTGAAAACCGATTCATCAATTGTGGATCTCGGACACAACAGAGAAGCCCATATCAAAATACACAACAGCAACCACTAGTGCAGGGGGGCAACATGCGGGACTGGATGACTGAGCAAAACAAATGCAGAGATTAAATGTTTTCAATGAACAGCACTGTTGTTCCTGATTTGTCCACTGGGTGTCACACTGTCCTATTCAAGGGTCCTATGACGGTGAGACACAAACATAGTCAAGAGAGAAGGCGGATGTTCATGTGAGCCACTGGTGGAAAGTGTGCTCGGTGTGTTCAGAGCACCTCTGTGTGCTCACGGAATATAATAGTTGGTGCCACGATGAGACTCATCATGGTCAAAATTCAACAACAACAAGTTTGAGTCACAGCCGAGAGATCAGCGGCTCAGCTGTGAAAGCCAGGTGCTTTGTTTCTAACAAAATACCATCAGCTTCAAACCCAACCACAAGCGACAGGCTCTTACCAACATCACCCTGTGGAGAAGCTCTATGTCATTACAGATTTTACTCAAATAATCGTGCACATTTTTGGTGTTTATGAGACTGCGTTACTTGAACTGGTGCCAATGACAGACAGCACAACAGCCAATGCAACTCTGTTGACAGAGAAAAGCACATCTGAAAGCGAACTGACAGAATGTGGTAAAACAGACATATTGTTGAAATTGCAATTATTTTTTCCTCATACATATTGACGCACTTGTGGAGATAATAGGTGACAGGTTACAGGAGTTAGTTAAACAATAAGTAGCGCTCCTCATGTAAAATGCAGCTTCGGAGACGCTCACCCTGATCAAACAGTTCTCTGGGGGGAAAATCATGATTACCTGTTAAAATTGTTATTACTTTTCTTATCTCATCTCAGACTGTCTGTCTGTTCTGTAAATTAATGCTTCATTAAATGTGAACAAAATAAATGTTCTGGTACCTCTTTACACCATAAAAGGGAAACATTTGGCAGTGTTGTTATGTAGAGGTTATGGTGCAATGGTTTCACTGCTCAAGCCTGCCTTAGATGAAATTTGATTTGATCTGGCCAGCGAACTAAAACGACTTTGTAGCCCCTGCTCTGGTGGGTCATAGTTCCCATGGTCAGTGCCTCCAGGATGACTGAAGTAAGTACGTTTTTTCTCAAACCTCTTGAAAAGATTTGAAATAATACACATACAATCAATCACATGACCAGTGGTGCAAAATATAAGGACAGTTTGATCAATTATGAAGTGTATTTGGTGTCTATTTTATATAATGCAAGTACACAATAGCAGCAAAGGTATTTTTCTTTCCATTCAAATGATCAAGCCATCAATTATTAGGTCAATAGTTGTTTATGCACATACTTAGTAGCAGAATGAATATTCCAGTCATCACACTTTGATAAAAGGAAGTACATAATCTTCAAGGCTTTGCTCCATACATATTTTGTACAGTTGAGATTCTCCAAAAAGTCTCTCAGTTACTGTGGAGTTATCACAAATTAAGAGGGAAAAATATCAGAATATGATTTTTAATACATGGAGAAACGCAAAGTAAATGACATTCAGAAAACCTTTACTTCCCATTCATTCTGTTAGGGTTTTATCATTAGGTTAATTGTACATACATATTGGGGTCAAATTCAATTCAATCAATATTAAGCAAAACAGCACTGGACACAGCAACATACAACATCCATATAACTTTTAAGAATAGGCAAAAGTGTAATGCATACAGGCAGCATTGTCGGGAGGTGCAGCCGTGTTGGGGAGTTCATTTCATTTGATGTGACTGAGAAGCCATTATCTGAGCTTTTTGGGGAGACAAATAAATGAGAGCAGACAGATCCTCCTAATGGCCGACGGCCCTCTTCTCCCATAGTGAAGCACAGGGCCTCCAGGATTGCCAGGGCTGTCACAGAACCACGCCGCCAGCTGCAGCTGTCGCAGAGCTTCTGCTGCCAAAAGGCACACCAGGCACGTCAGGACTCAGAGCGTAGGGCTTGAAGATGGGAGGGTGGAGAACAGCATGTTGTGAAGGAAGCACGAGGAGTGTCAGGGAGCAAGCATGACGCCAGGACTGATCTTGTGGTGTATAAAAAGATACCGGACTTCATCCGATCATACTATAAACACTACTGTGAGAGTTCTTAGACTTCTTTGCGCAGTGCGACGCGCACACTGCTGAAGATCTTGCCAAGGGCCTCAAAGAAAGGATCGCAGAAGGTCTGGATGCAGAGCGAGTAGATGCGGCCGACACACTGTGACTCAATCAGGCAGCTCTTGATGCAGGGAACCACAGCCCAGATGTGGCAGAAGGAGATGCAGGCAAACAGGAAGCCCCAGAGCAGAGCGATGGGGATACCGAAGACAGCAGACAAGATGCGGTAGCACCAGTATTTGGACACGGTGAAAGTGGTGTAGCTGAGCTTCCACACTCCATCCAGACTGTGTGTCCCATCAGGCTCTGCAATGACATCCTCAAACTCCACCTTATGAGAAATTTAAAAGAGGTTTTATTAATACACATCCATCACCTACATCCAGCTCCCTCCACCAGACCTCTGTGGGCTCATGCCAATGTAGAAGTGCATTTATGCAGAGAAACCAATTTATATGTTGCACTTTATGGAATAAAAATGTAATGTAATGGCATACAGGCAAAGTGATGGAGTGACTTTTAGTGCTGGGCTCAAATCATTCTATTCTAAAATATTTTTTTTTTACAAACTGAAGTTTTCATGTAAAATGCATGAGAGCAGCAGTGGTCCAATTTGTCTTCAGTTTTCAGTACGTGAGTGAAATAACCTGTCAGTAATCATGGCAGGCAGACCACTCCACACATCTCAAACCTTTCTCTTTCCTAGAATGGGTAGTAACAACTCTCTGGCCATTTCTCGCATAGCAGCCTGGAAATATACTTCTGTCAAACTTTGCGAAGGAACAAAAAAGAAGTTGCTCCAAAGCTGTTAAATGGAATGGCTCAACCAATTAAGGGCCGTCGTTCAGTCGACATAACCACTTCACTTTATTCTGAGGGTACAGCAAAGAAAAAATAGTTGTGGCAAACTCACCAGAAAATTATTGCACGGATTAGAACAACCATTGTTAATTCACTACTTACTGCACTTCATACACTGTTTAGGAGTAGAGATAATAAACCATCCAGTTAAAAATTTCACAATCATTCATCTTTATCAGAGTCTTGATGGTTTTCTGAAAACGGACGTGACCTGGTCTGTAGATTTTTACAGTTCGATGCTTACATGAACCGCCTTCATTCAAACAAAATGTAATCTTAATGTTCTGTCAACACCGTCTGTACAGAAACGGTTTGGCTTGTGGTATCATAGCAACAAGCACGGGATAAACAGTAGTCAAACCTAAATAAAACACAGGGGCGCAGGATATCAGTTTCACACTCTTCTACCCCATTCCCAAAATAAATGTTACGTCCTGCAGGCAGCAGGAAAGGCTCTGGGTCTATTCAGGGGTTTACCAGACAATATAATAACCTGTTCTCCTGTTTTCCTTCCTGTAAACCATTTAATGCATTTTCCCAACATGCCTCCGCACATGCCAAAGCAGGGGATACAGTCCTAATCCTTTCTGTGACAGGGTGTTGTCTCCGTGCTGCACAAACCTTCACGACATCCTCATTGATCTGCTTGGGGTCTCTGTTGATGAGGTCGATCTCTTTGGTGTGGCTGTCCTTCACAATCTTCTCCTCGTTGGTGTTGAACTGGTACTGATCCGCCATGGTCGGGCTTTGGGTCGTGGACAGGCCGGAGAAAGTGAGCGTGAACCTTCCTGGATCCAACTGCACGCAGCCAACTCAATTCACTCTTCAACGCCTGTATCACCACCGTGACGCTCCCACTGACATGCCAGTGGACAGCTGGCGCAGACGTCCTGGTAAAAATGGAGGCCTGACCGCCACCCTGCACGCACACAAAAAGTGTATACACTCACACGCCACAATGTAGTGCACACAGGCAGAAAAGGCATGTCTTAAAGGACCCCAGGGCTGTGTCACATTTCACATGGGGCTGTGGGGCTAACTGGGCAGAGTTTGCACAGTGGCACGAACTTCCACCACAGGGAGCAAGACAGCACAAACACGGGCTGCTGCTCTGGCTCTTACTGGGACACGGTCTTTTGAGAAAATAAGGAATAATTCAATTTTATTATATACTAATCTTTTTTATTATGATGCACTTTTGCTGTCACTGTACTGTAGACCTCCAGTTGACAGCCTGCAAAGTAATAATGCTGCTCTTCACTTTGAAGTGTATTGAACAACTGTTTACGCGATGATATGGTTTTATTCAGAAGCGTAAGAATTCATCATGAAATCATTTTGTTGTTTCATTTGCTAAGAAACGTTTGACTATTTTGAATGAATAATATCTTTGGCCAAATATATTTGCAAGTGCAAATCCTGTTTCCTTGCAAACGGCAATGTCACAAAACATGTTCAAGAGCTGAGTGAGCATGGAACAAAAATCTATTCAGTCTTTGTGACTTTAAAATAATTTGTTATCATACTATGCTAATATGTTTGGTTTCTTAATTTAAATTTGACCAATTAAGTGAGTCAGTCATTTAAACCACAGCCGTAATAGTGGACAATAGAGAGAGTTAACACGAGGCAGGTCCCGAGCCTGTATATATATATATAAACTGTATTTCCTATTGAAGTGACGCCCAGTGCATAAAATTCAACAGGCCCCCAAATAAAACTCTAATTCAGTCTTCCTTGAGCTGTTGCAGTTGTTGCTATCAGTCACAGCTTTCTATATCAGTATGTTTTATAAACAAAAAGCCGTGCGTCCAAAAAGAGGGGGAAGAGGAGGAGGTCCTGGTGAACAGTGGCACAAGGGTTCACTGCACACCCAACTCTCTGTTCGCCATTCATCTCAATCCGCTGGGGGTGCAAGAGCAGTACAGCAGGCATGATTTCAGGGCATGGACTGGAATTCCTTCCCCTGGTTCCCTGGTGGCAGAGACAGACACCAAGAGAGAGGGCTGCATTGGGATCAGAGCACATGTGACCGGGAGCCAACTCAATTAGATGAGGATTCTTGGCGTGGCAGTGGAGAGAGTAGAGGCCAGTTAGGTATGAAAGCAGAGGGACGGAAATAGCTCGGCAGAGTGGACATACCTCTGTCTCTGTGGGTGTCAGTTCAAGCTGAGAGTGCAGCGGCTCGTAGCATTAATGTAGACAGACATACAGCGCAGGGCCTTCACATCTATATTTAGAGTCAAATGCAGTAAGATTCAGTGGTTAGAGTGGGTATCAATAACTCAGGCTCGCCAACGTATGGGTGGCGTTTCCTTGGCGATAAAAACAGTGCATTTAACTGCGCATGAGACTCTGCGCATCAAAATGACGGACTAGCTTTGGCAGACCTCCGTAACGGGTTACACCAGTGGTTTACTATTTCCATTCTGTTTCTGAAGAGACTCACAGGAGACAGATTTACAAAGGAAAGGAAAAGGTTTTCAGATTTGAATCAACAGAGGTTGAGACGTCTTGACGTTCAGTTCCTGGTATTGATCGAGCTCCAAAAGTCCTGCAATTATAAATTGTTAAACTCCACGAAGGCTGTTTGTAATGCAGGCTGTCTGTCATTAGCGTGTTGTTTTCAAGTCGGGGCCGATTTATTCCTGAAGATATCATCTCTCAGATTTAGAAATACGGTCACCTTAAAAAAAATTGTGCAACATAATTATGTTTTCAAATCATGATGATTCAATCCTGTCAATTCTATGCAGTAATGTGGTATAATCACGTTCAATGAAACAGTCAGGACTTTTACTCAAACTTTCTCCAGGGTTCTCCGGCTTCCTCCCACGGTCCAAAGACACGTCTCCAAACTGCCGGCTTCTCTTAGATTCTCCTGCTCTACAGTCAGATCAAACTTTTGGGGTTTATGTGTTTGATCATTTTGTAGCTTGATTCCAATTTGTGTTTTTTATTCACATTTGTCCAAGTGTTTTGTGCACTGAACAGTTTCAGTATACTGTTCACCTCACATGCTGGATCTTCCCAGGCCACACGTGCTGAGTTACAATCATCGGGTCTTGATTCAGTGTTTATTCTGTGCATCACACATCAACATTTGTAAAAGGGCACAACTTGACATCTATGTCAGGATGTTTAATGTTTAATCAGTATGCTGTCTGTTACGGCTTTTTTCTTTTCTTTTTGCCAGATGGATGGTGGTTTGTTCACATCCAGTACTGTAAAGAAGGGGTTGATGCATGTTCAGTATGCTGCCCCACACACTCTGCTCTCAGTGCATACTGATGAGAAGGAGCTGCACACAGGCCACGATCACAGTGAACTGTGGAATATTATATATTACAAAACTTCAATATGTAGAGTTAGAGTGAGGGGTAAGGCCCCTTTAATGTACTGCACTTAGGATTTCTGAGTTTTAATTACACACAATGCTACGTTGTCATAATTTGATGTACTGCGTACTTTGACATCTTGAGAAGCTAAATGATCAAAAATATAATCGTGTGTATGATTATGTCCACTTGAGGTCAGTGTTGTGCAGCACATGCACATGTAACTAGTACAACCACATTCAGTTTCCTGTCTTGCTTCAACTGCGATGAAAAATCACCACAAGAATACAGATTAAGATTCATTTGCAAACTGCATTTATCCTGCAATGTCGTGAATCATGTGAAAAAAAAGAAGCATGGATGTAACCACAGATGTCTTCTTTAGTTCAGCTCTACATCATTGATTCTGTGGAGATTGTAGAAGTGGTATGCGGAGCATTTGCTGCAGGTTTGTTTGTTTTACAGATCTCTGTGTCTCCAGACATATATCATACATGATATATTGTACCTCAGCTTGTCCCCTGCGCCGTGTGATCTCTGCGAGGGTTTATGTTTTATGTTGTTTAAAACCTGCTGACGGGTCACATTAGTTACCTGAAGACTCCTTTGGGTTCCCTGCAGTGAACAACAGACCTTGTGTCCCTAGTTGGAATCCAGATCTTCAGATGACACGTGTACTTCCATAAGTTCTCCTGCTGGTGTTGTTTCTTTTTATCTCCAGCCCTTGATTTTCGACTGGGTCACTGCTGTGGCCATGACACTGGAAACATGGAGGATGAGCTGGATGTGGCGGTAGGACTGCTTACCACTGCAGCCGTCCGTGTGCCACATCCTGCAGGCTCCTCGTTGACACCCAGGTGGAACATAGTGGGCTGCTGACTGCCTTTCGTTCTGGTTGAGGAATGCCCTTATTGGCTTTTACCGACCTGTCTTCACTGACATGACACACTGCAAGGAAAGTCTCATTTAGACCGACATGTGCATGAGAAATGTCCAAGGGTAATCGCTAATAGCATAAAAACAGTTTTCATTCATTTCATGTGAACCACTCTGTATTGTACATTATACAAAGTGCCTCTCAGTAAATTCGTGAGGAGGTTGAGTACAATTTGCTAAATGTTTTTGAGGAAAACATCTGTCTCTTTAGCTGCTGAATGCTCCAATATATCCACTAGTTAGTTGGTAGGTCTTCACCCTGAAAATAACTGACATCAGCAGCTGGAATTGATGCTGAGGAAATTTTTTTTTAAATGAGCTAAGTAAAAGAATGAAACCTTTCCCTCTGTGAAAGACTGTTCTTAGCGCTAAGAGTAATTGCATAGTTCATCACTTCAAGTTGCCCCTTTGATATGCATGGATTCATGTGAGCTACTAATACACGAATATTGACTTTAGCCTTTATATGATTAGTTATAATTTAGGCCATTTGGTGATATACTGTAGTACTTTGCTTCAGTGATTATTATACCCAAATGACACCACCCTGGAACTTTCTGTTACACATATATGTTACATATCCATAAGTTGCCTCTGTATAAGCATTATGACTTTTTGACTTTTTGTCTTTTTTTCTATATTGATCCTTACAGGTCAAATATGTGCATTAAATATGCCACCGACTGTCAGACTCCAATATCTTATGGCTTATGAACCTTTCAATTTCGTTCATATGTTGAAAAAGACATCAGCAGGAACTTGGCAGATAACAGGTATTTCACAGTAAGTTGAAAATTCCAAGAATGTAACACAAAGAGGGGGGAGGGGATATATTGGTATATAGCGCACTCTGTTGGCCATGGTTTGTCTAGTATTTGTTTTTCTTTTCTTTTTTTCTCAACCTCATCATTTTCCCCTGATGTTTAAATCAGCTGCTGGTTCCACTCACACATGCCTAAGTAGCTCATTTTCTTCCACTGCTTCCAATTATACCGAACATGTTGTATCCCCAGTTGCAGCAGAAATACTGCAGTGTGAAATGTTCGCAGGGGCTGATGGGCTGATGATTAGTGGTGTGTGGAAACCATGGTGATGAAGAGCCCCGCAGAATGTCTTGTGATTGTGTCTGAAGACCCTCCAGTCAACAGAAGCTAATTTACTTATATCTGGTACATCTCCTCATTTAAATCATACTATATCTAGATCTAGTTGATGATCCAATCCTGTTTTTTGTTTGTTTGTGTGTTTATTTGGGAAATTTTATTCAAACCATTTCAGCAGTTGTTGTTATGAATCTGGTCAGCACTTGATTGAATGTGTAAACTTTGGTGAATTTGGTGGTGTGAAATTTCTTTTTATTTAATGGCTATACATTTGTAAAGAGAGAACTAAATCAAAAAAAGAAAGAGAGAGAGAGAAGAATAATTAAAGAGAGAAACTGACATCATGACATCCATACATTTCTCAAACAACATATTGCTGTACTGTGTGTGTTTATGCAGCATCGATATCCCCCTGGTTAAAGTGCTGATACAGAATCCAACTAAATGTAACATACACAATCACAGTTATGTAAGAGTATTGTAGAACACACAGTACTGACAGCAAAATGGTGTTTGCTATTACTTGATGCAACCACACTATTCTGTCTTTTCCACTGTTTGTGAAAGACTAATACAAATAGCAGGGGCCATAAAATAGCACTTTGTTACCACTTTTAGAGCATTATCAATGCTCAGTAATGATTTCCGCTGGGAATTCAGTCTCTGCCTTACAGTACCCATGTCGCTATTATAGCTGTCCATATTCGCTGGTGAATTTTTCTAGCTACCCTCAGCCACTAATTCATATGATAATGTGTCTGAACTTATAGACCATATGTAATCAGTCTGCATGTGAAAAGCAGGCATGAGCCAGATTTAGTGAACTCCAATCAGAATCTCAGGCTTAAGCATACATCCAGTCGAAAGGTCCTTGTTGCTATGTGAGTCACAGGCTCACTCAATTTCCATGACAACAGGGGCGGATGACATTCACCGTCTATCAGCATATCTGTTGCACGCAGGATCTCTGAGGTATTGTCTCTCCGATTCACGAGAGCTCCTCACTCTGCAGAGCCCAGTACTCTGTATGTGATATGTGGGAGTCACACAAAGCAAGTTATTCCTCACTGACATCCATCAATATATAGTATATCGTTATTGACATGGGAAAAATTACACAGTAGAGCCAACTCATATTCATATGGTATAAAGAACTGTTTCGTATTTAAATCAATAAATGAGCTTTGTAACAGTTCCGGTCTGTGTGTTTTGGTTAATGCCACTTGAAGGGCGCAGAAGAGGACAACAGTCAAAGATGCACAGCGACGCTGGTCCTGGCTGGACGACTACTATGAGGTCACATGTAAGGTCAAGTTTGGGAATATGGGAATTTGGGAAAATGGGAATTTGTAAAATAATCATACTGGTGTTGAAAGGCAAAAGAAAAACAAGCGCTCTGTAGTAAGCATGTGTCTGTTTTAGGAGCGCTGCCCAATTGTGCCCAACTAACACTGGAAAAATGCTGTCTGATGACATTGCATCCTTCACATCAAGGCAACAGTGTGAACGTTGCCTTGAGTGAACGTTTCTCAACTTAAATTGTTATCCCTTCAGTTACTGTAGTAAAACTCCAGATTTACATATTTACAAACATATAAAACATTTCTAAAAACACCATTAAACTAGACCAACTGTGATATATTGTTAAATTACATATTGGGAACATTTATCACTCAATCAATATTTCATGTTACTGTACAGCCACAGTACCTTTCCTGTATTGAGAAAAAAAAACTACATGAATTAAATTGTAAAAGGCACTGGACATTTAACATTTATCTTAATGACAGGTTAATATTTTTTCAGATACATCTTAAAACAAAACTGACATGTACACGTTAAGGATCATTGGTCTCTGTTCCATATCTTCCTGGGGTACTTCCAATGTACAGTATAAGTCAACACTTATTGCTTTAAAGAAGGGACCTCTTTATGGTCGTTTGGCACAAGACGAACAATTACAGACATGAATAATCCTTTCAATATAAATATGGGCATGTCAGTATTCTTTAAGGCAAGACTCAAAATGTGAACATTTCCATAAAGAAAAAAATGGTGCACAATCATAAAAAAAAAATTGGCATGGCATATTTATTACCGCTATAGTCCATAGCTCATTCTGGTCAATGTTCAGGCATGTTCCTCGGGTATTTGTCCAGGAATCTTTATCCCCTGATTTACAGTGTTTCTCGGACTGGGGTTGGTACAGCTGGACAGGGTTTCAGCTGTGCTACTGGTTCTCTGGATGAACTGGAGGAAGTTCTCCTGGAGAGAGCCCTCGTGGCTCGATGCCCCAAACTCCACAGGCTGAGTCAGGCAGCAGCGTCGAAACTTCACCAGCTCCTCTCTGATCTGTCTGTTCAACAGGCCATAGAAGAATGGGTTGACTGCAAAGGAGGAATAAGCGAGCCAGGTGACTGCCTCTTCCAAGTCCCCGGGGCTCTGCATGGAGTCAGTCAGAGACATTTGCAGGTGGAAAATAAAGTAGGGTAACCAACAAACCAGGAACTGGCCCACAATGAATACCAAAGTGAGAGCAGCCTTGCCTCCACTGAAGGCCCTCTCTGGAGATAACCTTTGGGGCAGAGTGCGGGTGGTGGTGATCATGGTGGTCTGGCTGTTGATGGAGTCCGAGCGATCCTTGGCAGGGTTCGCATTTGCCCATGTTGGCACAGCGGGGACTTGCTGCAGGGCTGCAGAACGCGCTACCTTGTACACAGCACAGTAAACAGCAAAGATAACCACTGCAGGGACCAGGAAACAAACCATACTGAAGAGGACAGCAAATACTCTTCTCAGACGACTGTGGCTCGCGTGGAGAGAACAGTGACCTGCAGCGATGGAGCTCTGATGTCCATAAGCCGGCCACCCGAACAGCGTGACCAAAGCCAAAAGGACTGACTTAACCCAGATTAGGATCATAACACCAACAGCAAGGTTGATGGTCATCTTGACTTCGTAGCGCATAGGGTGTACAATATAGAAGTAGCGCTCCACACTAATGGCTGTGATGGTGAGGATGGACAGACAGATGAGGAAAACATTGAGAAAGATGTAAACCTGACACTCCAGAACGGTAAACACCACAGTGCCAAAGAACGGTGAGCTGGATATGATCCCCAAAGGCATGAGGAGGATGGCACACAGCAGGTCCACTGCGCAGAGATGACACACAAAGGCAAACCTCTTGAGGTGAGGTGCACGAGCAATGGCCACCATCACACCGGTGTTGGCCAACAAGGCGATGAGGTTAAGGGTCACCATGCAGAACAACCCAAAAAGATCTTTGATCTGTGACTGGGAGCCTGTGACAACGTTCACTTCCGCAGGCACAGTAGGATTGGGCTCCCATAGGGCAGTGGTGAGATTTGGAATTGCCTGATTTGACAGGGAGGATATCATGGGAGCAGTCTTGTCGGCCATTATTCTTTCACAACTTCCTCCATTTGTTTTTCAGACATCTTCATGTCTGGATGTCCCGAGTCTGTTTGTACATGGAAGAAAACAGACAATCTGAAGACAGTCCAGATGCAATGCATTCTTGTATAAACTGTGCACATAGAAAAAATAATAATATATTATTAGTTTTTTATATTGTTGAAATTGATTAACTGTTAAATATAGTATTTTGCAATTTGATGTATGCTCACTGCTGATTTCTAATTGAAGTGATGTAAGCATTGCAGCATATCAATTTGTTAATCAGTTTTTATGTTTGAAGCGTAATCGGATATTCTTGTGATTAAATTAAAAACAAAACTATTACTAAAGATAAGAGTTTTGTGGAGAATAAGCAATGATGTACTCCAATAGTCTGAGCTGTACTCTCACAGTGATCTCAGTTAGGGTCTTCCAGAGTGCTGTCTTTGTTTAGTCCAACTGTACTACAATATATTTGTTTTTAGAATAAGTCCCTTTTTTAGTAGATTCCATGAAAAAAGTATAACAGACTGATATGATGTAATACTGACCTACAATCAGAGGACACTTTTTTGAGTAAACAAATGCGAATGTGCAGGTGTGTGAGATCATTTTGGACAAATATCATAAATTATATGTCATATCATAAATCCATTAAGTCTGTTCCTTCTATCAGAATGACAAGAGCTGACAAGACAGTTAAAGCAGTTTCTAGATCAGGATTTGTAGCTCTTTATTTTTGACTGTCTGTTTCAGAAAATAAACAATTTAACGGATCGAAAAATGTTCTGTTCCAAAAAGAAAAGGGCTGAAAATATGTCTTTGGAAAATATAAAAAACGGCAATAGTGCACTGATAGTAAATATGAGAAAAACAAAAGGTACCAGTGCCTTGATGGAGTCCGAACTTTAAAACATAATACAATTTGATTTAGATATATAATGTCAGAAATAATTATAAACAGATACAGCATTCAAAAAACAAAGCTGATTTTGCATAAAGTTACTCACCCATAATCCTCTCTGTTTGGTACAGTTCAGACCAAACAGGTGAACCCAACGTATGATTTGACAAAGCTTCTTTTGCGATACGACATGTTCCTTACATCAGCCCAAACCTGAGGTAGCCCAGCTTTTATCGTTATGTTTGTCCCAAAAAGTAAACAGTAGGTTTTCCAGTCCAAAGTTTGATCCTTCTGTAGAGATGCTCCACAGCTCCAGTCTTTTCACACATGCATATGTCTAATTAAAGAAGTGCTGATCATTGCTGGTTTTAGCCTGGAGATGCTGCTTCCTCTCTCTCATCACCCCTGCTCCAGAAACACTCTCACTCCCGTCCTGTGCTGTGTATGGCACTGACTGTCACACATTGTATTGTGTGTGACTGTGACTGTGTGTGTTGGGTGTTTTTTTTTCTCTTTCAACAGACACACACTCCACTGTCCCCCTCAAGAAGCCCAGTGGTCCCTGGGTCCTACTGCCACCAAACTAAAGGGGAAACCAACATTTACCTGTTTGCTGTGTGTCTGTGTTCAAGTAGTATAATATATATATAATTATTGACTGAAACCAGAGCCAACCGTGACCTTATAGAGAATGGAAATCCTTCACTGACAGTAAACAACACAAACATTAAATGCACTTCAACAAAAATGAAAACAAATGTGCGTTAAAAAATACTACACTATAAATGATAGCCTTCAGAATCATATCAAACACAAGCAAAGGAATACAAGTGTTACCAGCAAAATCTATCTTGATTGTCAAAAGTTAAGGTGCTTGTTCAGTGGAGAAATTGCCTTCATGTCACATTATAGTGTACATGTACATGTATATTATTGATATTATAACACAGATACATGAATGTGTCACTGTAACCTATGCTTCACTCTGTTGTCTGTCTACAATAGGTTAAACGGACCATGTAACCTAATGAAACATTTATTTTGGGTATATTTGGTCCAGTCACTTCATAAATCTCTGGACTATTAAACAGAACAACATTTTTAAATCAAACGACAATCACCACAAAAATATTAAAGCTTTGCTTTATATTGTAGAGGAACATTTTTTTTCTTGTGGCAGTTAAAACCTTTCTAATAACAGAAGGTCAAAATAAGCAGCTATTTACATTTGTTGTTACATTTAGTGTTAGATGGAAAACTCAAGAGTCTAGGTAAGTATCTAAAACTGTACTTAAATACCATACTTATCTTAAATGTAGTATTGAATATTTTTTTGTATTAAAGTTACCTGAGTTTAAAAGCAGTAGTTCTCTAAATCAAATGCTTAATTTCTTTAAAATTCAAATCCCAAAAGCCCATTTTCCCCTGAATACAAGCACTGAGTATTTTCATATCAACTATGTCTTTGAAAGTATAAAGGTGATAGTACATCCTCCAGAAAATGTCTAACTGTTCTGACCTACTTTAGCAGTTTTCCTGAGCTCGTTTTGGTTTAAAACTGCAAGAAGTATTGACCGTTTATGTCATGCAAGTTTCCCAAAATGTCATCAGTGGTGTCTGACACGTTAGATCATTTTTTTCCAATCAATTTTAGATACAAAAGGACATGCAAGATTATTGAAATAGTCCTGTATAAGTTGATTAGAATTCCCCACTCAAAGATATTTTCTATTAAATGTCTAACTTGAATCTAGGTATTTGGCCTGACAATCAGCATTAATACTTAAACTCACTCTTGTCATAAATTAGATACTGAAAACAGGATAATTTGATAATATACATTTCTTTGCTACAGATTATGTAAATATGAAAATGCTTTAAAAAGATTCCTAGATAATGGAAATAGTTTATTTGGATCTTTTGGTTATATTTAATTTATTTTATTCACCCTATCAGCACAATCTTCTTCTTCATGTTCTGTTTTACACTCATGTAAATTAAATATAAAAAAATATATATAGATATATATATTTTATATATATATATATATATATATATATATATATGCACACATTTTTTTTAGCAAATATCATCCAATATATAAAACACAAAGTGACCATTGATTGATATATGGCCAGAAAAAGTTAACAATAAGATTAAAGTCTTCAAGTTAGTTCAAAAATCCAAAAGGAAAAAAAAGACAGAAACAAGCTAGAGGGATATTTAAATTTATTTACTAATCCTTGGTTCAGGTAGTCTGAGGGAGTTGCTCACTACTGACACCATGAGGTGACATGTGTACCAAACCACCATTTAGCTGGAGGACCTATAGTGCAAGAAATTTGTCCCAGCAATTTATCACTTACGTATTATATAACTTTACTCTACAGAAGCACATTCAGAGTTTTTTCTTAACAAGCTGAACAATGTATTACATTTGTAACAATGCATGGACATTACCTGCAGACATTCTTCCACCTGTAAACATTTCTGTGCATAGGATATATTTCATATAGTTATATATATAAATGTATTCATTTTCTTTTGTTTGAACAAGTTTGCACAATACAAGTGCATCATGAAATTAAAAAACAAAATAGTGCAAATATCGAGAGGCCTTCCGGATGTTTATAAATCAAGATGTGGATAAATATACCAATAGGCGAATAGTGAAAGGACACCACCTTTGTCATGGTAAAGGAAAAATAAGTTGTTTGTCAGTATGTGGGGATTTGCTGTGTACGATAGGGTCAATCAAGCTCCAACTTTGATAGTTTTATAGTGTGCAAAATGTAAGGCACAGAGAAGTACAAGTCATTAATGGTAGGACCATCTACACAATGACTGTAATAATAAAGACATTAACCATATTAGATTAGGTAAAAGCATAGCCAAACGTTTTTTAAGAAGACCCTAACATGGAGGGAATGAAGAGGTTTTTCATGCCTCTTTCCTTGAGTTGAATTACTTCTACATGTTCAGCTCCAGCAGGTACCGAAGGCGACACTGGCTCTCTTTGTAGATGAGATATTCACTGTTGCGGAAGTTGCTGTCTGAGAACTGGGGCTGAGGTATGGGCTTACCCTGAGGCACAGAAACCTTCTTGCCCTCCAGAGTGATCGAGATGTCCTTAGAGGGATCTGAAAACAACAGGAGGTACCAGCTTTATCCAACAAAAGCTGCTGCATGATATCTTCTCATGCGTTACAACTTTGCTCTCACTGCCCGAGTTTTGGGACAAAAAAGAAATGTGGCCCCCTCAGTATACTGGCAGTGACCTTGGATGCTTTACTGATTAATCAAAATGGAGTATTTATCGTACCTGGTTCCACTGATCCTCGTGCCACCACACTGTCAAAGCCTGCAGGAGCCTTCTTCAAGGAACTGTTATCTTTGGTGATGGTATGTTCTTTGCCAAGGGCAACCTCACTCAGAAACATCACTCCAGTGTTTTTAGACGTGCGCACTGAAGAATACATGCCAGAAAAATGAGATTTTTCAAACAGCATAGAATCAGTATGATTGCAATTGGTGTCAACGTCGTCTTCAGACAGGCTCACCGTAGCCTGCAGACTTGCTGTTTTCAGACGCAAAATAGATCCCGCAACCAACACGGCCTCCTGAATGAGGCATTATCCTCAGACCACTCTTCAGGATCGCTGCCACCACTGCTATGTTTGTACCGTGCCACAGCAGATGGCGGTTGTCCAGATTATCATTTTCGCTAAAGCGCAACCCCTGTAATGTACAATGAATTTGTGCTTGATTACAGAACCTCAGTCTTCTGTATTGCATTAAACAAAGTGTGACTGTGGTTCTTACCTCTGTCTCGCGATCGACTTCCCAAACATTGACAATTTTTGGTTGACGGTAGTCACCCGAAGTCACTTTCAGGTATGTTTCTATGATCTTCAAATGCAAAAAACAATAAAAGTTAATACTGGTGGACAAGAGGACAACATGATTGGATGGCAGTGAAAGGGCTTTACTGACACGTACAAGGACTTATGACACAGTACCTTGAAGGTTTCTACATCCTTGTCCAAAAGTGTGAGGTTGCATTTGAGTGAACTGTAGTCCTGGTCTAGAGGGTGAGGAACTGTCTCGATCATCTCTTCCTGAGCCTTCTCCGTCTCTGACTTCAGGGTCTGGGCAAGCTCAATGTCAGCCAGCACCTTTAAAGAGCACGTAAAAAGCAGAGGGACTTTAGCACTGACAAAACATCATGCGATGACAGCTCATTCAAAAATGAAATTAAACAAAAAACAAACTGACCATAAGCATCTCTTTCTTCGTCTCCACAATATCTTTGCTGTCTATGGTTGGCGGTCTTGTCCGGCCAAAGTTGTGTGGGACTGTGGTGAAGAACTTTGAGGAAAGTTCTTGCAGGGTTGCTTTTCCACTTTTTTTAGTCATGGCTGTCTCGAGCTCCTGCAACACTTCAAAGCCCTTTGCAATCTGCAGTTTACTGAGCTTCCCCAGAGGCATTTTCTTGGTGTCTGTACAAAAGCCACACACAGACACAACGATATGAACCCCAAACCAGACTAGTTATTGTATATTGTCTCCTATTTTTCAACAATGTTAGAAAATTTAAAAAAAAAAATGTAACAATGAGGATTGTGTTAGCTTAGTCCAGCACATTGAACACACATGTTAACGTGCTGAGATAAGGAGATGTATTGTGTGAATGCAGACTTCGCCGTTTTGTGGCAACGGATCAATGATTTACATGCAACACTGCACTAGTTGATCTACACGTTTCTTACATTTCTAAAGCTCGTTGTGAATTTCCCTGAAATGTTCCTGCTTTTCCCTCATATAGGTTCACTCTTGACATCTTCAGGAACATTTTACAAGGGGGCTGCCAGGAAAAGTTCTGGAAAAAAAGCCCTGATCAACTTTTGCAGACATTTGCATTCTCACATACAATTCCTCTGGAAAAGTTCAGGAAAATGTCCAGACTTCATCGCATGTCTGACAGCGTCTTAACCAATATGAAAGTCAAGCTACGAGCACAAAAGTCTCGGAGATGAAGACCGGTTTACTCTTGACCAACAGGAATGTTACTCGACAGGTGTACAGTTTATACACAGAACATTTGCTGACTGTTTGTATAAAGGGCTGGTTGACAGAAACACACCCACCTAAGTTCATACATTCCATGGCCTCCTTGAACATATCGTTGCTGAAAATGAGCTGGATTAGGTCTTGTGTTGCCCCGTCGAGGGCACAAGGGAGGACATTTTTAACGACATTCTTCCCATCCACACTGTCCACCTGCAACATAGAAAAAAGTAAACCCAGTCAGAATTTGCTAACTTCCCGAATTGCAAAGGTTTAAAATATCTGCAACACCTTCATACATATCTTATGCCTGATGGCTTTCACCGATTACATTACTCTCTAATTCTAATAATTCAAACAATGTCAGGCTTCATATTCAAACTCAGTGCTCAATTCCAGGGAAATGAACATATACATGACCTTGACCTCAGCGTCCTGCTCTCCATCCACCTCAATCAGAGTGTACTTCCCGGGGTGAGACACAAAATTCACGCGATCGCTCCAGTTGTTCTTCGTCTTGTCCTTGAACTTTTTCTCAAAGTCCTTGACGGCGTCCTCGGGCTTATTAAACGTCTTCGGTTTGCTTTGTCCCACTTCCCCCTGAATTTACATGACGAGGCAATCAGGGGCAATTCATCCAGACACCAAAGTATATAGGTTCACAAAACATGTGCGGTAATCATCTGAATTTGCTAAGGACCCAGTCACTTCTTCAAACTTGCAAAACACATAAACGATAAAATATGATGATTTCGGAATCACCGTACATTGTTTTTTGTTTTTTCATGCCACTGAAAAAAAGCACGTGTAAGAATTAAAAGGATATGGGTTGTGGGAACTTACCACTCGACCCCATCTGGTCCACGAGTAGTATACATTTTTATTCTGGATAACTTGAATGACATAAAACTTATTATTGTTATCTCCAACGTTCGTCTGGTTCAGCATGCAGTCGTAGTCCTCGTGCACCTGGAGGAGAGACCCCACAACAACGGTTGTCAAGGTGTTTTCAGAGACGTCACACACCAGCTGACGTCAGGGAGCATCTCCTCTCACCTCTCCGGCTCCGGACGTCGCGCCGTGGCTGTGCTCGTCCACCTTCCTCTTGCCTCTCGCCTGTGGCCCTGCAGCCAGCAGGGCCTCCTTCGCGGAGGTGAAGGCATCCTTGGGCTCCGCTCTGTCCGGCTCCTCTTTCGCCTTCTTGCCGCCGGCTTTGGCGGCGGCGGCGGCGGCTCGTCTCTTCGGTGCCATGCGCCCTGCGGGAACACACCTGCAGGGAAACTGGTGGCGTGGGTCACGGCCGCCTGGACAAGCTCAGACATGCCCCGACGACAGCCCCGTGCCTCGGTGTGCTCATCAGAACACACGAGGGACTCCTCCGCCTACGAACTTACTGAGCAGTTACAGTCGGCTGTTGGGCGAACAGAGTGCGTAATAGCAATTCATAGTGCGTAATGCGCGTATGGTCTTCATGTGGTTCAGGGAACAAGGCAACCGGGGAGCGTCCGCCCTCCCCGGTTCGTCCCGAAGACGAAGTGAATTCACATTAAAAGCTGGGAACTCACCTTGATTTGACTTCACACAGAGAGAGGGGGGGGAAGTTGTCTCCGAGCTGCTGCAGCACAAACACCAAACTCCAGCTGACTGTGATTTACAGGAAGTTCACAGTCAGTGTACAGTGAGAGGAAGAGGCGGAGCTCAGCTGTGTGCTCATCTCTCCTCCTCCTCCTCTTCCTCCTCTTCTTCTTCTTTACTGCTGCTGCAGGAGTCGAGCCACGGACCCGCAGAGTTCGATAACAGCGACACCGCCCCCCGCTGTGTCCTGGACCGTGTTCCGGTCCCGTGACCTCTGTGTGGTCTCCTCTTCCGGTCGCTGGTAACAGCTGTGATAAGGTGACATTTAGGCGGGAAAGTGTTGTTCTCTCTGCCCCTCCACACTTCCAAAACTGAAATGAGGCCAATTTACCAAAAAAGAAAAGGCCATTAATGTTCAAATATAATTCATTATTAAATATCAGAATATCTAGATATTGCCTTGTGAATCTGTGACGGGGTCTATACGCTGAAGTTGAACTTCCTAATAGATATCAATATTAGAGAAAAATATCTTGACTATTACATTTAATTTATCATCTATCATTCATTCATTTTGTTTTATTTCTGAATATTTCAGTGACTATTTATGAATGATAAGCTGAGTAATCGAATGGACGTTCACCAGGAACCTTGCTTCTATTGTGAAATCACTTTGCACGCACCGTTACCGTAATGCCTAGCATATATACATAACTCAAATCAACTGATCCCAGTCCAGTTCAAAATCTACTTTTATTTTATAGGTTAAACCTAAATTGAGAAGAGGTCAGGCTTGCCACTGATCAGGTAGAGCTCCAGACTTTATTTTCACATCTTATATAGGCCAATATAAGAGTGAGTACATGGGCAATTCCATGACCTCCATATTTCCTCTTCCTCTTTCTGCCTTGAGAGCACAATCACTGTTGGTTTATAAAACACAGTTCTCTATATTGTACCTCTTATCTAATAATTAAGTCAATGAGCTGTTGTTCTAAATTCACCAAAACGCCACTGAAGACAACTTATTAGTGTGACATTCAATATCTGCACAGATGGATATTGTGTGTCTTTTGGTCTTCAGGGCAATAAAGACTTGTTATACATATGCGCAACAGTGGTATCATAGGTGGTGTTGTTGTTGTTGTCCCTATAGTGTCTTCTGTCTGTTCATGACTTTTTTTTTCTTCTTCATTGCGGATTTGTCTTTCGACAAAAAGCTGCTATCACTTGTGTCACATGCCATGGTCACCACAGTAAAGGTCACTGGTCCAAAGACAATAATGTATTTTCTCCTAATTATGTCTGTAAATGTTTAGCTTCATATGGTTGGACCCTTTCTTTAACCTTTACATGCAAGTCAACATTTCTGCTCTATAACTATCACATCTACAAGTTGTTGCAGCACATGTACTTTTATATGCTCATAGTAATTTGATAATGGCCACTGAGCACATCTAATAAAGAAAGGCAGTCGTGCAATTATCAGTCCACTTCTGTGATTATAAAAGTCCTGTATTCACAACAAGCCTTGGGGCGGCCTGCTTGTTCAAACACGGTGGACACAAGATGGCAGTGTTAAATCATGGATACTGTGTGGGTCTGTGTTCCAAAGAATCTACTTCATGTACACAGGGGGGCACTGGCTGCTCTGTGTATTTCTGTGACAACTTTGGTGGATTTTATCCCATATCAGCAGATGATGATATTTGTGCAGGTGATTTCCATGTAGAGCCTGTTTGGTCTTGGCAGATGGAGACTGAAGCTGATAAACATTAGACGGCTGATGAATATTAAACCGCTCGGATTTTCTACCCAAACTGAATTCAAATGAATATGACATATTTTTTAAACATGTAGCTACTCGACTATTTGAATTGATTTGTTTACATTGCTTTATTTTGGGGTTCAGGTGGCAGAGCAGGATTCATCATAGGGTTGATGTTCAACCACTAGCAACTTTTGTCCGCATGTTGAAGCATCTGTGAGCAAGAGGCTGAGCCTGAAACTACTGACAACGGGCAGGGCAACACCTTGCATCACCATCACTGAGTGTGAGTGGTGTGAATGGCTGGATGAGAAGCAACATGAAGAAGAGCAAGTATGAACTGTTTTGTCCAAGAGGCTGAAAAGTGCTGTGTACCATTGCTGTGAATTTATGTGCAGCAGTAGGCAAAGGTGTGAGTGGAAGCATCAAAGCAGTGGATTGTATATATGCTGCACTAGAATATGCATATCATGATGATGTGCAAAGAAACAGCCAGAGCATATGTGATTTTAGTATTAATAAAAAACACATTTTATTTACATAAATTACAAGAAAGCACAAACTCGTTCACCAAAATCTACATTAAAAACGTTTTGTATATATTACATTTAACAGATTTACTATAATTTACTCCATTGTTGCAAGTAGAATCCTCAATAAAAAGAAGGGCTATATGCGACTGTATTGGCATGTCATTTAAAATCCCTAAGAGTCAAAGAACAAAATGAAATAATTGGGACATTGTACTCACAGCACTTTGAGGACAACTAAGTCAGGACAATCGTCTGTGTGACCTCTTTAATATCTGAGACACCTGATCCAGGACTAGTGATTAAATAACTCTGTTTACAACGCTTGGCAGAGGAACTCGGCCGATCTTCACAAGGAGGATGTTGTGGAGTCCACCACCTCTCGTCCATTACACACTGTTGGAACAACATTGGAGGCTGATGCTGCAAAACATGAATAAAATATTTTGTTCTTTTAGAATACACAAACAACACGGATGGAGTATTTAATATATATATATCACATGTCCCCACCATACCTTTCCCACTGAGCTGCAGAACTGAAAACAGCCCAGGGCGCCCCGTGCTTACAGATGAATACACAGTACGATAATCAAGGAATAAATTATGTAAAATTTGGTGAAATTGGATGTTTTGCAGTTATGTGTGCATGTGTTAAATATCCCATTTTCAATAAACCATCCAGAAAAACCATTGTGGGCGCATTCTGTCCTTCAATTACACCTTTCCCCCACTGATTTATAAAAATATAATAAATGATTATTATTTCATGTGGTGGATAATTTAATGGAACAAATGCACAAACTGTTTAGGCTTTTGGATTTCCCTTAACCATGCATGCAAGGTAAAGAAAAAAACAAAACAGTCATTGTTAGAGGTGGTGTGACTGAACGGTGGCCTCATATAGTAATAAAGTAGTTACAATAATGTAGACGCATCATATATCATTTGAGTTGTGAGTAGTGTATTACTTTTTGGTGTTACTATGCTTTAGTCTTTGTGTATCAAGGTGGCACCTTGAGAGAAACTGGAGCCCGGGCCTGTAGTGACGCTGAAGCGGGTGGTGGCCACCCGGAGGGTGCTGACATTCTTCTGCGGCTGGAACAGGATGATGTGAACCTTGGGAGCGAAGAGGCAGCCCAGCACCACCGACCCGCTCAGACTGACGGAGATGCACATGGTGGTGGTCTGCACCTGAAGGAGGAGAGAGAGGTGATGAATTCACTGTCAAGATTGTGAGGTCTAACTCCAATATTACATTATAAGCTAGAGCTATATATTACTCACATTTCTATATTGCCAAACACACCATCTTTCCAGTATTAATGTTCACACACAGCCCAGGTCCCAGATTTAATTAATGTTGATAATTTCAGTGACATCCTTTGGTATTAAAAATGTTTTTTTGAATGTTCAACCATAGAGCTGTTAAAACTACCATGAAATGGTAAATGAACTCTACTGGTCTTATGAGCACTGTCGTGGTGTAGAGGAACATTTTGCTGTCCGAGAATATTTATTTTCAATAGGAAAGGGGCTCAGGAGTGAGGATGATAAAGACACCTTACACAATTTAGAATTAAAACCAGGTGCCACAGAGGAAAATGTATAACCAGCATTGCCAAACAGAGGTGTTAAGCGATCTGTTTATTTGCTTGTCAATCAAAAGCGAAAACCCTCCATTCCTTTTCCCCTCACCCTGCCCACGCCTTGCAATGTGTCCATCATTTCCAAACACCCCCCTCCCACCGTAACAGGATACATCATGACGTCCTGTGGTGTGTGGCAGGTGCATTTCATTTTCACAAGGCGCAGCAGGTCATCAACCTGAATGCTACTATTGGTAATAAAATCATTCAGGCACCAAATATTGTGCTGTGCACAAACCGTTCTCCAGCAAAGATAACAAGATCATAGCAAATTAATAGCACCTATTATCTACTCAATTTTTGTCAACAGAATAATATTTAATCATCTGGCATTAGTTTCCCCTGTGTCTTATTCCCTTAAAGTACATTAATACTTCTTGTTGTAACGATATTCATCATTTGATAGTAAATTATACCAAAGTAGAGACTAACTGAGAATAACGCATTTCTATAAAAAGAAAATCATTTCATATTAATATATTCAACACATTCTGTGTATGTTTGTGACATCATCAGTGGTTGATGATAGGTGAACCATGTACAGTCATGTGACACACCTACATCATCGAATCTCTGTATCTTGAGTTATATTGTAGGATTTTACGTGCAATAAACATCAATATCCAACTCATCCCACCTCTGAAATACAGTACACACATTGACACACTCATGTCCGTGTTTGAGATTACTATTTTTCCTTACTGTATTTTTGGACTTTGGATACATGAAGATATTTGGATGCATGGAATAAGTGTAACATACAGAGGCGAAGGGGCAGTGTATGCATAATAATCTGAGCAATATCAAAGTGCACAGAGGCCAAATGTCTTCTGCTTGATTCAGAAATTGTTTTGAATAAAAACCACAGACAGTGCTGCACAGGAATGACCTGTTAAGTGGTTTTAATAATTCACAAGATGCTGCTTTGAAAGTGCAGAGGACAAGGAATCTGCTTTTGCTGTAATCATTTTCTAGAGGTCTTCTTCTGCTTTGGGGAACAGGATGTGGAGCGTGGCCTCTGCAGTATCTCCTCGTCTCTGCTCACTGTTGTCTTTTTTTACGTTTGGCCTTTGAAGGTATTATTTTATTCCACGAGTAAAGCACTGCTGCCTCAGATATAAATAAGGTCTGCTGTATTCAGGTATCTTTATTCCTCCAGAGATCGTCACGGCGGGGATGAGGCTCCATGTTTTATTGGGCTTCGTGCTGTATGTTTAATGAAAAGCTTTATTGGATGAACCAGCTTCAATCCCGGAGCTGGCCCGGATCTTGAATTGACAAAAACCCACCAATAATTCACTGATGGAGACCAGTGTGTGATTTGGGATTCCAAAGTTTTTTTTTCAACAAACTGTGATAAGAAATATGAGTTAGTTTTATGAGCATTTATTGTAAATATGTATATATGCAATTATGGTATGCAAATTAATGCTACACGGACCTCTTGAATTCAGACCCTTTACGGTTCAACCCATTCATGGAGTCTGATCATGTAAGGGCTGATGTTTGGACAATATGTCCATATGTGTAAGAAAACAACAACGATGGGCTGTTCAAGCCTTTTGGAGAAAAAAATATTACGGTGCTGAACTGATTTAATATAAGTCAAACAAGCTTCACTCACTGACTAGGAAAAGGTCTATCTCAGATGGATCAGTTCATACAAAAGGCAGTGGTTGTAAAGATCACAGGAAATAATTTTCTGTCAGTAGTCTTCAGTGATTTCATGGAGGCGCTGTGACTCTTGACCATCGGAGCTGTTTAATCAGTTATGTCTGCTGCTCAGATGAGATGACCAGCACTGGCATTTGTGGCAAACCCTCTGCCGCAGGTTGCAGAGAACATCCTCAATATTTCATATGATAATCAAATGTGTTACTCATGGCTCAGAAGATTGGGTTTAGTTTACCTTAACATTTTATGACATTAAAATTTGTATTTGTTTGACAACAATTTTGAGAAGTGGTATAAAAACTAGAAGAACATTGATGATATGTTCCTGCCCGTGAAAAACTAGAAGTCGGTTAACTAAGTCGGTGCTTCGGTTGCTTCGGTTATTATTCATCGGTCAAAGGGGAGACTCGCGTTCATCCGATGATCCCATTGTGGCTGTGAATTGCAAGTGTGACAAGCCCGGAGGAAGAGTTCCTCTGAGCCTCACCGCAGTCCCAGGACAGAGGGCACAGCTGGGACTCAGCATCCAGGTCTTTCACAGGCCATTCCACACAGCTACACATTGGGACACACAGGGACGTGCAGTTCCCTTTCAGCGCTCATAGTCTTGCCTGGCCGTCTCCATGTTTCTGCAGAAGCAGATGTGTCAGGGGAATCCTCTGTCTCTGTTCTCCCTTCTGCCACTCTCGCTCACAGCACAGTGTTCTTACCCTGGAGGGATAAACCTCCATGACTAAGGGCCACCCATGTCTCTCACTTGTTTCTATCATTTCAGTCTTTTGGCTACAGATGACCATCAACTTCCAATCAGTAGGCTGAGACCCTCAGGTAATGTTGTATTCCTCATAGGTATTGAAGGTCATGTAAAGTGAATGAATCTGAGGTGGATTTTTACCTTTAAATTAAAGGCGTTGTTTGAGATAAAAAAGTGAAAAGCGAAAAAAAGTAGCATTTTAATCTCTAAGATTAGTTTTAAAGAGATATGTACCTTGTTAGCATCAAGTCTTTTCATGACATATTATATTAGGGGAAATGTAAAGGAGCTGCTGTGTCTTATATCCATTTTCAATTGTTGAATTGTAGTGAAAAAATTTTTCATCTATTGTTTTTAGAAAACATAAAATACCTTCAAAAAACACTACTGTACCACTACTAGACTGGGGTTTTGTTGTGGTAAAATGAGTAAGATACATATTTAAAAATTTACATTCACTAGATTAATATTTAAACTTTAAAAGTAAAATAAGGTGATAAAAGTGTTTTAACTTGCAAAGTACATGCAATCTTAAGTATGATTCTGATTGTGAAGAATTAAAGCAATTCGGTAATAAAGAACATATATTCCTAAGAACCGCAGGCAACACAGACATGGCTGACAGCTGAATCAATACCAGTTGAGATTAGTTTATGATTTCATACATTTAAAAGCCAAATTCAACCCCAGAAGAAGTCATTATCTGCCAGGATGAACTCTGCTCAGATTAGAGGAACAATCTACAAGTGGTTAACCACAGTATGAATGTCAATTAGAGAAGAATAAGGTTGAATGAGGTTACATTTCATTCATACCGTCACCTTCTATCAAGGATTGCATGTGGATGATTATAGGTATAACTTAACTGAACTTACCCGGTAGTCACTGGCAGTAACATAGAAAATGGGCTGAAAAGCCAGCCAGATGATGCAGGTGGTGTACATGGTGAACCCGATGAACTTGGCCTCGTTGAAGTTCTCGGGGCATTTGCGGGTCTTGAAGGCGTAGACCGTGCAGAGGATAATGAGGACGCAGTTGTAGGTGAGAGACATGAGCATGCTGGAGTCCTTGCTGTTACACTTGAGGGTGACTACGTCTCTCCTCTCCGGGCTCACTTCCTTTCTCACCCCTGGGGCCTCCACCAGCAGCCAGACCACCACCACTATCAGCTGGCAGGAGATCAGAGCACCGCAGATGGCGACCTGAGAGGCCGGGCTGATAAATCGAGGCCGCTGGGCTCCGTCCTTCACCCCGCTGAAGATCCGAGCGATGCGGTTGGTCTTGGTTAGGAGGGCTGAGTAGCACACAGCAAAGGAGGTGCCTAAGCCTAGTCGGCGCAGTGTACACACTGCAGTGGAAGGTTTGGCGATGTAGATGAAGGTCATGCTGTAACACATCAGCACTCCCAGCAGAAGAATGTAGGAGAGCTCTCGACCACTGGCCTTCACCACGGGTGTTTCATTGTGTTTAAGGAAGAGGCCAACGACAAACAGCGTACACATCATCCCGAGAGTGGAAATGGTGACGGGTCCAATGGCCCAGGCGTCTTCCCAGTGGATGTACTCCTCAGGCAGGTCGTAGCAGCCTGTCAGGTTGGCGAGGGGCCACTGGCCAAAACTACAGTCAGCACAGGTGAACTCGTCCTGCAAGTATTGGAACGGCTGACAGGGGATACAGATCCAGCAGCACACATCTCCAGGCTGCATACTCTTCACCTCGTTCTTCCGGCAAGGGTCACTACACTGGGAGGTGGGGGCAACCTGGCCAGCCCAGGGGATCAGGCTAGTGTTTAGGGTCAGGCTCTGAGCCCAGTATCCGACCTTTCGGTAGACGTAGCGTCCACCCTCTTTGTGATAGTGGAAAATGTTGTAACGGCCAAGGCTGTCTCCAAAGCCGTCAAAGCGGACTATATTCTCTGTGTCTGGTGGACGGAATGGTGCTGAAGGTGGAAAAAGAAGAGAGTGTCAAAATAACAGGTGTATGGCAAGCACAACTGTGGTGCGAAGACTTAAAGGGAAAGCACAAAGACTGTGGACTTTACACCATGAACACGTTTTTTCTGGTTGGACAGTCTGATAATAAATTTATGTCTCTGTTTGTGTCTCTGCTGACATTCTATCTGTCATGCAGTAGTATCCACTGAACAGTGACTGTGACGGGTCACTGGTGAAAAGTCAATACATATGATGGAAGCTGTTTTAATGAAAAGTCCTTGGATAGAACACAGACGTGGGAATTCCGTGGGAGTTCAGTCAGACTGCTCTCCTGCTTGCTTCGGTTGTAGTCTAATTCTCATTTATTCTGCCTTTCATCCAATCACGAATGCGCACTCTCAGTTTCTTGCTGTCACTTCAGTGATCAGCTGTTAATCCGCTGGTCTCATCTATCCAATAGCATTGCAACACACTTGCCTTGTAAGCCTATCCCCTTGCTGTTGCCTGTTTAAATATGATTTCTCTCCCTGCCTTGGTCCTCTCATGCTGTTCTGTGCACCCTCCACCTCCCCATCACCGCCCAGTCTGCCCAGTGCGCCCAGTCAACCCAGCAAGTCATCAACCACCGTCACCACCAGTGTCTGGACTCTTTGCTGCTGCTCAGGACCGAGGCCCTCTGCTACAATATCTCCCTATGGAGTCTAAGCGCCAAAGACTCTTATCAATACTTTGTCATCGCATATCATTCTGATCAATCTGTCATAAATATAATTTGTCATTCACTAATTCAATAATGTTGGATTTTCTAAAGAAATTTTACATTTTAGAAGTCACCGAGCATATTTTATCATCAATTAATCTTATTTTCTCAATTCACTGACTAATCATGAAGTCCATTGAAAGGTGTCGATAATCATTTCCCAGAGGTCAATGTGTCGAAGAATGCTTGTTTCAAATAGTACACATTCCAAAACATAAATAGATTTAATTTACAAAGACGGAGACCAAAGAAAAATATAAAATCCTCACCTTTTGAAAGATGAAACTAATCATTTTCTCCCAACTAAACCAATGTCTTTAATATTAAAGTAGTTCAACTAATTATTAATTTGACTTATCTTTCCAACTGCAGTAATATAATTCTGCAAGTATTTAACCAGTCATTACTTTATACATTTTAAATTTTATTTTATTTTGCAGCACTTTCGTTATCTAATCTAATATATCAAATGATTTTAAACCCATAGGGCTCGTGGTCCACTGGTTGTGTGTTTTCTCCTTAATGTGTTGCAATGCCTGCAGGGACTGGATAACCTACAGGCCTCTAATTCAAGTTTAAGCCTCTGGATAGTAAAAATTCTTTGGTGTGTTAAAAAACAACAACGACAGCATGGCTGGATAAGAGCACAGTGGTCAACCTCTGTCTGTGGAGATTCTCATTCATCCAGGTCGTAGTTATCCACCATTTGTTATAATTGTTTCAATGACGGTTCATTCAAACAGACTGGAGCATTAACACTGCCCACGCCCCACAGAGCTTAAATACCTGGGATTCACCACAACTAAGTTAGAACTGAGTTGGGTGATGAGAGGTAAAACGTCTTCAAGACACTACAAACAAGTCCAGTTACTCCTGATTCAACACCCTCGTGGTCCAGGTCTATTTCCTTATCAATGAAAATGAATCAAAGAATGACATCATACAGCTCATAATATGATAGTATTCCCATTTAAGTCAAAATACACAAAAGAATGAGCCTTGGAGCACGAGGGGGGAGAAATAGATTCGTTTTCGAAAATTGAATCATTTAAGCGATTATCTGAAGCTGCAGTGTGTAAACACATAATTACAATGCTAGTTCATCACTTTATATAAATTGGTATAGTGAATCTGAATTGATATACATGTTACGCACAAAGATTAAATGGCCACTTTTATACAGATTCATAACTTATAAGCAACAGTGTTTTGATATTAGTTCATCAGGATTTCACTCACCGTCAAACTTGACCTTGAGAATGTAGTCCCTGTAAAACTTTCTGCCATTGCCAGGTTTTAGAGCGTCACACACTTTGGTGGAGTTGGGGCATAACGCCTGTCTCATGTTATGTAAGGCCACAGCCATTGCATAGACAGCGTTCACGACAAACATGATCTTAGATTCTGGTTGAAATGGAACCTCGCGGAGCGAATGCTTCCCACAGCCCAGATCATGGAGGCTGCACTGGAACTGGTTTTCCCAAAACTCTCTGAACCAGGGATTCCTGGTGTTGTTGTACGGGTGCAGTGCAGTGAAGTAGTCGTTAAACTGAGGGATAGGATAGGAGGCCAGTTCGATGGTGAACGCCCCATCTGCCACAGCTTCACTGCCCCTCACCACACTCTCCTGTGCCCCCCAGCCATCACTGGCCACCCAGGTGAAGGTGACGTTCATGCGGTTGGCTGCCACCAGCAGCTCACGGGCATCTTCGCTGCGTGTGAACAGGATGACCACCTTGGCGTTGGATTTCTGCTGCAGGGAGCGGATCACGTTCTCGTAACTCCAACGGCTCATGGAGCGGCTGACCTTGGCCGAGGTGGCAATGCAGATCTGGCGGGCTCGGGCCTCCTGCTGGAAGGCATCAATCCCAGTCTCACCATAGTCACCTTCTGATGCCACTGTAGATACATAGGTCCAGTTGAAGTAAAGCAGGATCTCTGCCATGGCTTTGGCCTGGTAAAAGTCGGGGGGCACGGTGCGGGCGAAGTAGTCATAGCGCGTCTTGTCGCTGAGCTTGGCGCTGGTGGAGGCGTAGCTGATCTGAGGGATCTGAAAGAGTCGCAGCAGGTTGGCCACCTAGAAAGGGAAAGAAACCAGATTGATCGTTTTTTCCACTCAACAACAGTAAACCTTCATTAAGTACTACTGTGTATATAAATATGCGTACTGTTATGATGTATTAGATGGAAAACTGGTAATTGATTCATTACAGTTCACACAGAAACATCCACCTGGCAACTGTGGGAATTGTTTTAATTGCTCATCATTAAATAAATTAAGGAAATTGGCTACACTACACATTTATTCCCCTGCAGATGCAATTAGTCTCACCTCATTCAGTCTATCATTTCTACGCCTGATCCCTGCTGGGCCTTTCACAACGTCACTCCCCTACTGACTGAGTGCTGAGATCCATTTAACAGTTGTGCAGATTGCCTGTCTACCTCATCTTTTCTCATCTCCAATGCTGTCAACAACAACAACAACAAACACCCAATATGTAGAGGACTACAGGTGTTAGTCACACTGGATATAACTTACTATGCTAGAAAAATGAACACATTTTGCATAAAGTTCTCGCTCTGCCTTGCAGATAAAGAGAGAAGTGGATAGGGAGAGACAGAGAGGTGGAGGACGGGGAGTTAGGAGTTAAAGTATAAAAGAATCTTGAAACTTTGCGCTTTTCTGTTCAGTAGGTTTTGTCAGCGTCGTGACACTGCGTGCAGTGTGTAGAAGCAGCGACTGACTAGCTTTTGCTTCAGGCACTTCTGTGGAAGCCTGAGGGGAGCCGGTCGGATCAGTCAAAAGAATGCCAACATAAATCTGGTTGACTTTAATGCCGACTCTCAAACCAGCACTCTCCTGGCACAGCATCTTGAATGCAAATGAGTCATTCCTTAGAAACTCAGAGGGAAAATTCATATTAAATTTTTTCAATTTATTCAATACTATTAAAGTTCAAATGAAATGACATTATTTTGGAAGCTCATCATCACATGACACATCATGTGCTTGTTGCTTGCACAGAACCTAATTTGAGTGTTGTCAAATTAATGAATAGTAAATTGGGACATTGGAATTACTGACACACACATTGTGGCTGTTAAGCAGATAAAATCAGCACTGCTACACGTTAAATGGGTTTTGGGAGGAGGAAGAAAGTAGATCTTTGCCTTTGCAGTAAGTAAATAACAATTAAAATTCAACTATATCAGTCAAATATCTCGAAATAAGGTGGCCAGAATGAAGAACTTTAAAGCTTCCTTATACTGCTTTGTAAATGCAGGCGTATTGGTCACAAATAAAACATACAAGTAACATATGTAGAACATAAACCAAATACTCTGGCACAGAGGAACAAATCGGATAGACAGAGGCTTTTCAGGACATAACCTCATACATGGATCAATACGGTGAGACATTACAATAGTGTGATGTGCTTGAGTGGATTTTAATATTGGGATCTTTTGTTATTTTGCAGGATCAGAGGGATGAATATTAAATGAGCCAGTGTCAGTGGTTTCCAGACCACTAGGTTTATTGGAGTTAATGAGAGCACGTTTCAAACAAAATTAGATGCAGCCCCCGAATCAAGAGCGACTGGACAATTTTTTTTACCACCACCCAAACAATGTCATACACAGGCAATGTGGAGCTAATTTACTGGTTACAACTGTTTCAGACTCATCTGTAGGATGGCAACTGAAAAACTGAAAGGAATCTAGATTGCTGAAATGTGCGAGTGAGCATTTGATATCAGTTCAAAGGTTGCTTTCCCCTGAGAGTGTCAAGTCAGCTGTAGGAATCCCTGATTATGCAGAGAGATTAAATAATCACATTTCTACATAAAATCGTCTCTCTGCCTAAACCGCCTTGACAGCCCTTCTCAACATGTGGTGAAACAGCTGGCAGCAGAGTTTCCGTTCATAGGAAGAAGTTCGATTTAGGGTGGCAAGTGATAAAAAAACACTATGTGATTAATCCTTTTCACATCACCGAATTCTGATCACATAGCTCCCTCCCTCCCATAATTTTGCACATGAATACTTTTCATGGCAAAATACATCCAGTCTTCACTTTCCACCCCATAAATATATCACCTAAGTATGCAAAAGCTGTCAAAAGCAATCATTAATGTTATCATTACATAACATGTCAAGTTTCTCAAAATTATCTTTTTTCTGTTTATCGGACTCCCTCCACATGTTTTAAGACAATACAAAGTAGTACATTTGACGAGTGCCAGAAATAATAATGAATAACAATTTTCAAATTGCAGCCATAAATGTCTTTATGTATTAAATCAAGGACATTCAATCCTGATACAAATTCTAAATCTGTGCAACAAGGATAAGAAACATATTCTAGCACCTGAATAGCTCTGTACACAATTGCTAACCAACAAAAGAATAAAATACTTCCAACTTTGCGTTTTATATTCAAATAAAATGCAAAACACAATTCTTTCCAGTAATATTTTTAAGTTGGTAAGCGACATTTTCTTTTTAAAGTGATAGGTCGTATTGAATATTTATTAGACTTACTAGACGACAATGAGTTAGATAGATGCTGATTGAACAGTGAGGAGGTTTAAATGAATCAATACTCTAATAAAATAATGAGCTCAATGAGCTAATAAAATAGCTTTGATAGACCTTTATGATTATTTTAAGGGGTGCCCCATAAAATGAATTTAATACTCAGTCATCTGGTCAAACATTAAAAGGACCATATTGTCTTTGTGACACCCTATTCAATAGAGGTATGTAACCAATAACATACATTAATGAAATAAAAATCAAATATGCTTGAGCAGAGGTTGCAGGAGCACCTGATGTATGGTGTTGCATGTCTATAACATATATATATTACATTTGTTATGGGTTGTGTTGATGTCATGAAATTTTCTATGCAGGTACTAAAGCTTACAACAACAACCAACAATGTTTTCCATCCATTCTGTTGAATTTGGTCTTGCAGTAGTGAATGAGTAATTTTCTCTGCAGGGCATACGGATCTCTCTGTCAGTTTAGTAATCCACTTACATGTGGCTTATGGAAGGTTGTGAAGCACAGAACCAGACACACATCTCGTACAATGGGCTCAATGGGAATCTTTATATGGAGGTTGAGTGAATAATCCACATGACACCAGAAAAGCAAGTTTGCGCTTGGCAGGTGTTGTGCAGTCTTGCCTGCAGCTGTAGGTCGTATGGAGGCTGGGAGAGTGTCGATTTTTGATCTTAAAATCTTCATCATGCCACAAAATGTTTTATCTGTGTGTGCACTGTATATTTTTAAATTAATGAAAATTATGCAAAAGAAAAACAGCCTTCGGTTGGTTTAGTTATTAATTAGATTTGATAATTATTAGAGAATTTGACTATATCACTTGCTGGCAATGTTATATCTTACAATATTACGTACACCAACAGCGGCTAATTGATTATTACACTGCTCAAAAGCAACCTATAACATATAATTATTCAGTAAGATATGGTTTGATGTCAATTATGCCGTATAATTAAAGGTATTTTTATGATTTCTTTGTGATTTTAATGTTGACAGGACTAAAAAGAAAACCAACTGATCTGCCTCTTTGACTCATTTATATTAAGACAAGATTTAGACACAACCACGAAAACGTGAAAAGAAGATCTAATCCTTTTTTATATAAACAAAACTTCAAGTAATAAATATGTTATATTATTTCTTGATTGCCTGAGGTTTAACCCTCGCTGTTTGGCTTATAGTCTCATTGTTTGAGTTACAGGGATCATCCTGCATCTTACTGCAGGGTTTGGTGCTGAGCAGATTAGGGTTGTTCTTTTCAGCTGAATTAATGTTTCCATACAGTTACCCCCGAGGCAACAGGAAACACCATTCGCCACAATAATGCACAATGTCTATTTCAGTTGTTGGGTTGTTTGTCGCTGCAGCAAAAGCTATTTATTCATGATAAAAACTTTATAAAGTTAGAGGAAGTCCACAAATTTGTATATCTGAAAAAGATTACCAACATTGTGCATTAGTTTGGAGAAATATGTCTTTTTTGTTTTACGAATGCTAGAAGTCTAGATTTTACTGGTACGGTTGATGAAAAATTTAATTGAAACGGAGTGTCTTTCCAAAAATGATGCCTTGATGATTCAGGGATGCGGTACATCTCCAGCAAATTTCATGCATTTGTTTTGATTTGTGTCTCATTAACATACTGTTGAATGGATGAGATACCTTAAAAGAGGAAGAAGTAAGGAAAAGAGACAGAGTGGGGGCAGCAGTCAAATAACAGAGCTGGGAAGGCATAGAAATAAGTAACTGAGAGAGTGTGTGTCCTGGTCCAGGAAATATCAGGCCTACTTTGTAGAGATGTCATGATTTTTTTCTACATGAAAAGCCCATCTGCTCTTCCCAGAAGACCGTCTCAGTGTGCTTCTACAGCAATAACACTGTATTCCCAGAGCAGCAGTCCTTAGCTCCACTCAGTATCACACATACACACAGCCCACTGCAGAGCTCTGAAACACACATGCAAACACACACACATGAGCAGCACATCATGCACGTGCACGGAGGATAGTTAGACCATGCACTGGATCATTATTAGTTTATTTTTTTAAGTTTTAGTTGCCTAGCAACAGCTTTAACAGGGCGGAACTATGAACTGTTAGATACCTCGAGCAAGGATGTTTATCTTTTGATCAGGTCCTGCCCCCTTATTATGCTGGATATTATGAATCTTCTTTATGCAGCAATATCTTTATTCAAATCCCACAGACCCATGCAACCAGTCAGACTACTACACCACATGTTAAGCGATGGCTGAGCGTCCATTCATTTTCAATGTCAATGTCAATAACTCAGCTTTGACTTGTACTTGCTTCCATTCATTTCATTTCCTTCCTCTGTGAATTCAGACCATTATCATCTCCTTTTTCGGTCCTGTTCTGTCATACGAACATCACAGAGCTGCTCGGTGCGACCGACCCTGAAAGCCAAGATCTAAAATCCATACACTTGACAAACCAAATTGGGGTTTCAGCTGACTCCTCCCATCTGCCGTCCTGTCCTTCATATCTGATATAACGCATTGACTTGGTGCATGTGTGGACATGATATGTATTGCAACTGCACAAATACTGGGTTCTGCCAAGCCACTGAATAATCCAATCACATGTGAATTATTTACGATTTCGGGAGCACGTTCTTTACTTTTACCCATGAATTATGCATTTTCATTGCATGGTTTTACTGATACGTTTCATCATTATTGTTCATTCTGGCATGAATTCTGTCATGTGTGAACCATGTTTAAGTCCCTTGTATGACTCATATATCCTCCAGAGGCTGGCACTGTCTACCTGCAGATGAAGACAATTCTATAAATAGGGTTATTTGTGGGTGAACAAAAATGAGATTCTAGAGCTCGCCGACGGGTTGAAATTTACCTTATTATTCTGCTCACACAGTTTAGTCTGCAAATATCCAGATCTCTATCTTTAAATTCTAGCGTGGGTCCTATGTTTTTCCTCCTGTCTCATTAATCAGTAAAAAAAATTACCACATCTCAACTGACAGTGTGCTAAAATATTCCAATTAATTCCCACAGGTGCTGTTATACAATGAGAGCTTTCATCCAAATACCCTGGAACTAGCCAGGTTCCTGCTTCCACACTGAGATTATTTTTTATTTTATTTTGCACCTTCATAAAAGATAATTTCGCTTATTTTTTCATTGTTTGCAGATTGGCTCGAGAAATTCCTTCTGTCTATGCTTCCAGGGTGTTGTTCTTCTATAATGCACCACGGTGACTGTGATATTTTTCCTGCAGAATGCTTTCTTACCACTGACTCATATGTAGCAGTCACTTCCATGTATTAATCAGAAACCACCCTGAGGCTAGATGTTCCTGGACTGTAATTGTAGAATATAATACATCTCTGATTACTCCTCCTCTGAGGGCACTAAAGAGTGACATGACTAATTTAACCCCTATAACACAACTGTACACACCTAGACCTCATACAGAGAATGCAGGCTGCCAACATCTTTTATGATTGAAGCATTTCCCCTTGCAGTATGCAAAACTATTACTAAATGTTTTGATGACGATGGTCATCACCTCGCAAAGAAAGACCACAGGAGAAATGTACAAGGCCAAACACTTGAATCACATAAATATTCCTTCAAGTAGATATGCTCAAACAGTCCAGATGGCATCACAGAATTCTCAGTGACTGTATAAGATACAGGCGTGGATTGTCAAATGGTTTGATGCCATATGATGCGGTGTGACTCACTCCTTCTGTTTCTCTCCGCGATCATATCTGCCCGTCACCGCCGTCTCTGTGTTTCTGTGAAACATGATCTCTCATTGGATCCCTCTCTGTCCTCTGTGTGAATGCACGCCGCTGCCAAACCACCAGACAGCCCGGCTGCAATCACAGTTCAGGAAAACGGCACCGAGCCGGCAGGAGCGTTGAAAAACTTTGCCTCCACACTCAACTCAGCCTGTGCCCGTGTAACGCCAGCATGGCTCGGCCGGCAGCCAGGTCCGCCCACATATCTGCGACTGTCACACCACAACACCAGCAGCACAGCAACACGCTTCCTTCATTGTGACAGATTTAGACAGCATTCAGCGTTCTCACCACCTGTCAGTTCGCCATGTTCCACCGTGTCGCCATGGCGATCGGGGGCCTTTAAACCAATATAGTCAGTTGTCCTGTAAGTGCCTTGCCTTTGGGGTGAAATACACACATCTGATTTAACTGTCACAGCCAAGCTGGTTCACTCAAAGGTCTGAGTGGCTGTAGATTATGTACAAACCAGGCAGCTACAAATGACAGAGACACTATGTGGAACACATTCTCTACTGAGCAACAACCAGCAGCAACACACAAATGCCACATATTCACATGCCCCAAATGCATATCTTTTTGAAATAATATTGTCCCCAAAAATAACAGGACAGGCTGCGAAAAAACAAATGCACCCCTGGTTTTCAAAGGACACGTCCCACACAGAACATCTCTAAAACATCAGAGTAATTGAACGAGGTGCAAGGAAAGCCAGTGTTTAGTTTTGTAGTAAATTATGTGATCACATCTCATTTTAAAAAAAGGCCGTGTGTGTAGTTGTCTGCCAGGATTAGACGCTCACCAAGAGCTAGCACTCCTCACAACTGAACTGCATAACAATGGAGAGCGTTATTCATAGTGAGAAAGGGAACTGTGTCCTGTGGTGCACTCCTACCGATGGGATTCAGTGATTCGAGGAGTCAGTGAGAAGCTAGGGCAGACCTCAGACCTCAGGCTTGTTATAGTACATCCATAAATTACCACAAGACAAGGGCACTCCCCAAGGAGCCCCAGATGCTGGGTTTCACAAAAATTACAGCTCGTTTATCAAATGCATGATTTCCAAACTGTCCTTTTCACCAGGAATCCTTTTTATAGGTGTTCCGAATCCTCCTCATACATTTCCCAGGGTCTCTCCATCACTGTACTGGATTGTATGTTTGGCATTGTGTTTTGTCAGCAAGAATCTATAAAATAAACAGATGTTTTTTGCAGCGTTCAGTACGACCAGGGAATATAAAAAAAATTATATTTTTTACCTGCAACATTTACTTAATACAAGTCGATACTTTACTTTCAACACAGATTTCCACTGGACACTTGAGGAAACATTTGTATGATAGCAGATGCTTAAACAGCTATCAAATGTGGTCAATTATGGGATTGTATTCCCCTGATTGACTGGTTGATTGGTTGGTTACATCAATAGCCTTCCAGGATTAAAGGGGCAGTAAGCGATTTTAATCAAAAATACTTTTTGCAACATTCGGGGAATATTTCCTTTCCCCCTATTTCCTTGTGAGGACACAACACTGTGTGCAGTTTTAAAACGTGTTAATACATCAATTACAATTTAAATAAAGCCAACGGGGAAGTTCTTGAAGCCTGTATTCTCTCAAAAAAAACAGCAAGATGGCGCTGGTCAAAATGCTAAACTTGAGGCTTTAAAACGGCAGTTCATAAACCAATGGGGGACGTCGTTGTGGGTTGCCACTTTGTTTAAATTTATGCTTTGAGGCATGTATATTTGTGGATATTCACAAATCTCAGTTCCACATGGCTCACTATCGCTCGATGTGGCAGCCATATTAAAGATCGAGATTTGGCGAAACAATTAGCAGCGCTTTCATCACATCAGATTTACTGAGCCAAAGGGAGCACTGCTGCCGAGAGTAATCATGCCGTCACTAGTCATCCCGTCAGCCCGTCCCGAGCACAACATCTGTAGCATGTCTGCCTCTGACAGGACTGCTGCTGAAGTGTGAATTACCGGGAAAGAGTAAGAGATCATCTAAATTAGATCAGCCAAGCATATGGGTGCGCAGGTAAACAGATCCTCCTTGCGGAACCAATACTCATTAAGTCCCTGTGTTAACATCTTGCAAAGGGTAATTGCACATGATACTAAATGGTCTAAATGGACAGTCACATGACCATTCATCACATTTGCTCTCATGCTTGTACTCCCTCCTCCATCCGTCTCGCTCTCAAGCCAGCAGTAGCAGCTGATTGCTAGATACAACTTTTGTAATTGCACTGTCCGAAGAGATTAATGTAGCTTTTGGCAAACTCATTCCATGGCATGAAACAGAGATGATCGTCAACAGTAAACTGAAAATTCATTATGATATTATGGGCGTCATGTGGTGAGCCCATCGACTGTATTCATTAGTTCTTACCTGTATGGAGACGTCACTGTAGGAGCCCCCTATGACCCCAGAGATAGCCAGGGGGACGTCGTCGTGGATGGCATAGGAGCCGTCGGGGCACGTGTACTCACTGTCATCTACTTTGGTGAGGGAGGCCCTGACAAACTCCAGCGACTGCTCCAGAGCATAGGTGTCCTTTGAGCATGTGTCCAGTATGTGAGCGCCCAGTCTGATCCCAGGCAGGATGTGCTCATCCCTGTTGATTTCATCCAGTGCCAGCAGCATGGCCTCCAGTCTCTGGATCCCTCTCTGAGCATTTATCTTCCCGCAGTCTTCTGCGGCCTCCCCCTTCTGGTGCACAGGGAACAGGCCGCCAATCATCAAGTCTCCATCCAGTGTGATCTCCCTCTTTAAGTCAGTGTTATAACCTACCACAGGCAAACCTTGGGGAGCCTGGGCAAAGAGAGACACACATAAGAACAGCAGGCTGAGGTGGGACAGCCGGAGTGGTCGGGGCACAGGGCGCACCCCCAACACAGGGGATTTCCCCAATGACATATCCCTGGGCAAAATAAGGTCAGTGTCCTGCCGGTGGTTTCTGTGGTCAGCGTCTGGTCAGCTTTGGATGATGGCAGCACTGAAGAGAAGGAGAGTAAGGCTCACGGAGGCCATTTACAGGATCAATGTCATCCTCTCCGTCCTTGTCTTCTTCAGAGATGTTGTAGATTACAGCCTGCAGATCAAAGAGAGAAATTCAGTCACAGCCTTTTGAGCTGAAGTACAATGATGCCTTTGTCTGAAAATTTCTGTTGCCTTTTTTCTGAAAAAACATTGTGTCTGCCAGGACACTGACTCGTCCCCCCGCAAAAAAACATTTAACATCATCTGCATAAGTGAGTGATCATTTGATGCTTATTGATGATGGTTATGATAGGAACACCCAAAAAATACTAAGACTGTCTGTTTGTTTTACTGCAGCAGCCACCACATGTTCTACTTGTGAAAGTAAAATAATCAACGAGATAAATCTACTTTGACAAGGAATTCATTTTGTCTAATACAAATTATAGGGACAATTACCATTTGACAAGTTTTTGCTATGCAGACAGAAGTATATATTCTGGAAAATAATCTATTAACGAAGTAAATAGACAGAATTCAATATGAGAGTTCACTGAGGACAACACAAACATCCTCCAAATAGTTTTTTTTTTATGTTTTTATGCATCACGTGGTCAATCCATCATTGTGGGAAGCTTCATTGAGAGTGAGTGTGATACTTTCAAACTCTTCTTCTCCTCTCCTCCTCTTTCATGGATTGTCTGACCTGATGTAACTTCTCTTCTGAGGCAGATGATTGTACAACTCTTTTACAATCACATGTGCACATGCTCCTGCACACCGAAAGTCTACAGAGAAAAAAAAATCATATCCCCAAGGAACATTTTGTCAAATCACATTAACCACTCACACGGTCTTGTACAGCAACAGCAGCAAAATTGACTCACAAATAAAAGGAATTAAAGTATTGAAATCTATTTCAAGCATTCAAACTCATTTTGTTGCCAAAAGACTGAATTGGCATGATTACATTTAGATCTACATAAACTCATTCGTTTGTTCTGCGGTTTGCAATGTGGTATATTAGTTATTTTCAATACAGAGCAAGATACAACTCCAAAATAATAGGAGCCTTTCTGTTTCCTAGCTTTAAAAAATGAACAAATTTGATCTTTACCAAGACAGAGTGCATTTGAGCTTTAGTTGAAGTTAAGCTCTGTCCTCCGTCCTGATTATTATTTTTTTTTCAATTTCAACAGAGCAAGGGAAGCTTTTACCCTTTTTCCACCTTCCCCAAATCCAGATGAGCAATGATTGTAAGAAGACTCCAGTTGTTATTGCTGCCACAGCGGTTTAAGTACTGAGTCTGACTTTCATAAATCAGAGGTTTTACTTTTTTACTTTTAATCAATTATTTCTATTACAAATTATTTCTAAAACCTCAATATGGGTTGAAGCCAATGCATCATGGAAATAGGTGAAAGTGACATTGATCTTCTCATCTCCCAACATCAAAGCAAATAAATATGTTTCCCAAAATGTTAAAGTTAGATTACATTTAACCCCCCGACCCCCCAAAAAAGGAGTGGTCCAGCTGTTTGTTTGTTTGTTTTTAATTGTACAATGTTTTCCCAGGTCCTTTGCCTGAAATGGTAAAATCATACACCAGCATAATAGATAAAAATGTAATTCTAAATATATTAAATCTCACATCAGTACGATGCTGACTATGTCCTTATTTAATGGGACACCTCTACACCAGGATTTACAGTGATCCAGTTCACGTATGGATTAGAAAAAGAAGAGACACAGGCTTTTCCTTCGGCCCTGATGCCAGGCCCCACAAATCCCTGAGGCTTCATTAACCCGCGCCGAGTACGGAAGAAGTTCATCAGGGTAAATGATCGAGCCTGGATGATCGGTCTCATCAATCGTCTCAACAAGTCAAGTAGGATGACAAGCAGCAATTACCTGTATTGATGGAGATTATTAAAACGCAGCAAGCAGATATTAATTCCCACATAATTTTTTTTTACTGTTTCAAAATACTGACTTACCCATCAAAACAACACAGCGCTCTCAACAAGAGTCAGGCTGCAGACCCCATTCATTAGGGTTTTTCTCTGTCTTTCTCTTTCTCTTGTTTCCATGGAAACTTGCCAGTAGATGGAGAGGGTGAAAGGGAAATATAAGACAGACCACAAGAAGTGGGCCAGTCTGACCATGCATGCATGGTGCTGGGTCCCATGGGACAACTGGGAAACCTGTGAACTGTCCAAACTAATCCGACTGCAGTCAGATCTTTTCATGTTCTGACTTTTAAATGACATCAAAACCCAAAAATAACAATAAATGACTGATACCATCATCTTTTTTTATGTGTATAGATATTCTAATATCTTTGATCCATAGTTGTCCAGCATTTGTTCTGCAACGAGTTCCGGCCTTTTAGAGACGCTCCATGTGGACACACTGCAGTCTTTTGAGGAGAAACAAGATGTGACATTTTGCATCACATTTGCTGAACTGTCAGCCAAATTCAAAGGATCATTTTTCTTCCACACAAAAATAAGTGTGCGATGTCCGACTTTCCATATGCTCCCTAAGCAGCTTGTCAACAAGTGAAAATCCACTGCAGTAGCCCTGCGCACATGGGCCAAGTCATTACTTCTCTTGCATGCAAAGGCTACCGTAGACAAGCGAGAGACCACAACTGTGTACAACCAGAAGGTTTCGGTGTTTGGGGAGTGCATCCTGGCTGGAGTGCAGCTCTGCACTGATTAAAATGGGTTCATTTTGAATCGACATTCTGCAGTGCAAAATCTGTCGGCAGTTACACTGGTGAAGCACTTAAGCACACGGCCCCAAGAGAGAAGAACGGTGACAAAAGGATTTCTGGCTGACACATTGTCAGTTTCGTCCGCGATCCTGCTTTCCCACAGGGGGCATCCATCTCACCAGGGGGCTCCACGTCGCTCTCCGTCTTTGTTCACTACACTGCAATATCCAACCCATTATGGTCGCATATACTTTTAAACAAGCTGTCCAAGTCACGAGCAGGAGGGTTGGTAATCTCCACATCTCCTCCTCACTTCTGTCCAGTAAATATGAAGCTACCAGTAATGTGTAAGCTTGGCTTGGGAGAGCAGGGGGGAACTATGGAGCCCCCAGAGTCCTGGAAGATGTTATTTATTCATCTTGTGTGCACAGGATTTAAAAAAATATATCTTTCAGGACTTTGAGGGTTTGGTAAGAAATGGCCAGCTTGGCTCGGTCTGAAGGTTATAAAATCTGCCTCCCAGCATCTCAAAAGCTCACCAATTAAAGGGAAAACAAGACATTTGGGGAATTGTACTTCTTTCGTTGCCAGTAATATGAAGAGTTGACTTCACTCTCATGTTTGCACACTTAATATGAAGGTACTGATCAGCATCTGGCTCACTTAGTTATCACAAGGACTGGGAACTGGAAACATCTTACTAATTATTTTGTTGTATCTTGTTTGTTTAATCCTTTAAAGAAAAAAGGCCAAGCAAGACACATTGGGGGTTTAAAGGAGTTTTTGTGACAGACTAATTTCTTGACCAGCACATGACAACCACAACACGCTGTTTCTCCTCTTCAGTTTTTGTGTGGATTAAACAAATCAATTACAACAAGTAGTGAGCAGGGATACAGTGTGATTGACAGCTAGTACCGTCCAATCGATGCATGGTTGCAGGTGTAGGTGGAGCGCACATTGGATGAGCTCTCAGTCAGACCCAACCCCGCTCCCAGGTCTGGTTCCAAAGAACCTAGCTGACGCCGGGCAAAATGCTCGAGTCAAGGCTTCGAAAACAGAAGTTGACAAACCACTGGGTGACGTCACGATGGGTTGCCACTTGGTTACAATTCCCAAATACTGTGTGTATGTATAAATGACAGATGCTAAGAGCAATATTTACACTTTAGATGTAGAATCCCACCCAGGAATTCTGTCTACACGTCAACTTCAAAAGGAAGAACATGCCTCTCATTCTCCCTCTCTCCTCCTATACAGCCCTCTCTGTTTCCCTCCTCACCAGATGGCCTTTTTAATTCAAGAGCGTGAAGCCTGCCAGCCTCTTACACACTTCAAGCCAGACTGTGCGAAGGAATGGGAGGAGTGCATGGGGGGGGGGGGGGGGGGGGGGGGGGTGGAAAAAAAATCCAAGGAAAGATAGGAAATGCGTGAGAGCAGAAAAAATGAAAAGAGACAGCAGTGTGGGCAGCAGTGTGAGGGGGATAAGGGTGGGGTTTGAGAAAGATCCATCCAGGCTTATTTTTTTTTATGACACTCATTTGTCCCACGAGTGGAGTGCAGCATTAATATGGTAATATCCCCCCAGGCGAGAGCAAGTGGTGAAGGGTAGTGGTCATCTGCTGCATATGCAGCCCTGAGCCTGGATGAGCAGGTCGGAGATCCCAGTGGAATGACTGAGAGCCTGGTTAAGAGGAAGCAAAGGTAATGGGAGTCAGGCTTCTCTAAAATCACATTGCAAGCTGACAAAGAGAATATTCCTGGGTGGAGGGGAAGACTGAAGATGGTCTGCTAATGGGGAAGAAGGCACAATAGTGCCCACACCAGTACACACACACACACACACACACACACACACACACACGTTACCATGCACAAACAATACAGTAAGCTTGAATTCTGGGACCACCTGTGACGAATGACCCTCTGTAATAGATTTCAATTGAATATTTGACGCTTGATTCAATTGCTTGACACATACTAAAGGATTAGCAATATTCCTAATGTACATCTTCACAGAAGCATAATTCTAACCTTTAAAATAATTATTTTGTGTCTGACTAACTAACTGGTGGAGGAAATAATCAGTCACTCCAGGGCAGAGTTTTTCCTCACCTCCAAATCTCTGTGGACAGTCACACGTCTCCTTAACACAGGTTCTTCCGCCTCACTGTTACACTTTAAAAACGTGATCTGTAGAGACTGGTGATGAAAGTTTCAGATATTTACAGGAAATGCTCATCGAATCATCTCTGAACACCACTCACAAGCGACTGTGTGCTGGAGTCTGGTCCGGGTCCTTCTGCAGAGAAGATTGACTGGATCAATGACAACCCCTTGGACTTAACACCAGTAAAACAATCAAATGTCTCCCAAAAAACACCGCCCCTGACCTTTCCCGATGAGGTCATTTATACAATTAGCAATTAGAGAGTGAGGAGGTCCCTGAAGTTTGAATTTCAAGACGTTCTCTGAGTAGCAGCTACTGCAATTAGGAAGACATCAATCGATTCAGGGGCTCGCTGCATCGCTTTAACTGCTTTCTGTCACGCGCGAGGGAAAGAGGAAACCCCATGTCCTCCTGATTATCATACAGTCAACCTCCTTCTACATGAAGTATGCTCTGCTTTACAAACAGCTCGCCTCATCTTTCAAAGCCAACTGTACTGCACCTCCCCCTCATCCATCTCCTCCTCTCTCTCTCCACCTGTATAGGGGGAATCCCTCGAATGTGTTCGACAGTCCCTTCGCCTCCCAGGAGCCCCATTCTGCCTGCCTCATCAAACATTCATCCTCTCTCTTTGTCTCTCAGAGATCATTAGCGCCAGGCCCGTGATTGGCTGGAAAACGCCATGATGGACGTATGGTGCTTTTGTTTTTTATTGTACGGTTGAATTATTCATCGTCGCAGCACCACACCGTTCGAAGAGAGTGGTCTGAAACACCTTCATTTTGGGGGGTTATGGACTAACGATTGATTTAAGTGAGGGTACGTCAGTTGCCTTATTTTAAATGGGATGAAATTAGAGATCACTTTTTTTCTGTTTTGTATACGGCTATAAGAAAGTGCAATCATTCAGCTTCTCTAGTTTAACTTTTTCAAGTTTCATTCAAAAGTTTCCGTCAACCATTGATGCAACACGTTAATTATCAATTCAATGTTTTTAAACATTTTCACTTGATTTTCCGTTAATTATAACCATAATCAAAAGGGTCACCAGTCAATATCAGTCTGATACGTACAGTGACATTCATTAACTCAGACGTCTTGATCTCTGGGAAGTGCAGTGCAAAGCCCCCACAGCTATGATGACATATCACCAGAACGCTATTAAAAAAGAGGCGCTTGAGGTCCAGCACTTTATTGCAGTGGTGCGGGGGGTCGGGACCTCTACGAGATTAATCTGGTGGGTAACACGATGATTGCCGAGACAGGAATTCATTAAAAACATTGATTCACTGATTCACAAATGTTATATAGACTTTTCTATACAATGCACTTTAATGCTCCTATAATTAATAAAATGAAAGAAAAAAAATCTTGGTGGGTTTGAGCTACTCTCAATTAATAGTCAAGGTATGTCAGTGTTTGTAAACCGCTGCTTTAATGCATTAATATTGGGTCTCAAATCACTCAATTCTTCTGTCAACACTTTGTGTTTGTCTTTGTGCCACCACAAACAAAATTGTTTTCAAAGTCTGAGCTCAGCCTGCCTGATGCTCCTCCTCCGTCAACGTTTGTCTTTACACGCCAAAATATCCTAGTATTAAATATTAAGCTGTAATAGTTTTTAAAAAATATTAATTCTACTCTTTCAAGTTCTCCTAATCCCTACGATATTACTGGAGACACACGTTATTTTATCAAGAGCTGGAAGTGATGAACCACAGTTCATTATCACTCCTATATAATGTTGATATGGCTGACCTAGAACCCCTCGCTCACACATACACAGAGACTGTCAAACAGGAATGAGTCATTTACAGTCAGTGCAGCGGTTGGTTTTCATCAGAGTCATGCACGCATCATTAATTAATAGGAAGCTTGCTTTAGGAGTAGTAAGACCGTGTATTAATTGTCCTACTTGATGAAGAAATCCACTGTTGTTTCACTATGATTTTCATAATTATAAGATGGCATTGTCAGTGAGTGGGTAAGGCTGACTTTGCAGACACATTTAACGTATATAATTGAAAATCTATTTTTACAAAGAATACCGCCTTAAAACGTACCCACTGAAATCATTTCCATCCATTCTGTCGGAAACTTTGCCTCTGAAATTAGGGCCAGGACACTGTTTTCCATCACACGGTTAACTGTGCCTTCATCGTGGACACGAGAAGCAGACGGTCCTTATTAAAGCTGGTGCATATTGTACCGTCAGCTCACAGAATACAAATTGGTACTTAAATACCTACATTTGCAATACTGGCAGAGGCACATTAAATATTCAATTAAACAGATGTTATAGACGTGCAGGTGTAGAAGTATATACCAGACTATATAGACATGACACTGGCAGACATCCAACTGATGAATCTCACTTACACCTGTGTGTGTGTGTGTGTGTGTGTGTGTGTGTGTGTGTGTGTGTGTGTGTGTGTGAGCGCGTGTGAATGCGTGCGTGTGTCCGTGAGGAAGACTGGGCTATCAAACTGTCCTTTTTGATGGGACTGGAGGGATTCATCATACAGAAATTGAATCTCTGGTGCCTGGCAGCTGATACAACCGGAGCATATTGTAAAAAAAAGTCTGAGTGACGATGAAGCGGAAGCAGATGTCTCTCGACTTAAAACCACAAAGTTTAGCCACGCTCCGTTAAATGCAATGATTTAGAAGACAAGCCAATTATTGGTCCTGTTGTTTCCTCCGAACTACTGGACAGCCACCGTCCACGGCCATGCACTCTACAGATCCCCGTACAGCGGCTGTGAGGAGACGGCTCTCACGACAGAGTTTTTAGAGGCTCTTGCTGTGATAATGAAGTTGCCTGCACTAGAGGTATTCAGCTTACACTTTTTAAAAGTGAGAAATAGACGTTTGCTGTTTTTTTTGGTGTCTCTTTGCAGATAGTTGTGCCGTTGTAATTAGTCGCAGCTTCCCCCTGTGTCGTCCTCACACTGCACAAGTGTGTCCCCTGCAAACATCAAGGTAAAAGTAACGGGTGAGGAATAGTGGCTGTGGAGGGACCACAGGTCAGACAGCCGCACCTCCTCCTGATGTATATATATATATATATATATATATATATATATATATATACATCAGGAGGATTCAGATGATGGCAGTGTAATATATGTTCTTCTTCAGTCGGCCATCGCCTGAATTATTGACAGAGATCAACATCTTCAGCTGTGAATGCATCCGATCCTTCTTCATTCTCACAGGGGGAGCTTTTCCTGAAACGCCTTATTCTGTCATGTAAGAAATTCATATATACTGATTATCAATTAAACTGCTGTTGATATAGTTTAATGGTGATGACGTGTACATCTTCTGTATGTGTATATATATATATACATAGTTTAAGAATCGCTGTGTGGGCTGAACGGATTACACTTAGAGGGATTTCTATTGTGTCTTATCTGCTGAACATGCAGCACAGATGCCCCCTGGGACCAGAGGAAGCGTCCACAGTACATTTTTGCTTCCTGTAATGACTTTGTCCAGCATTAGCGACGCAGCCTCTAAATATTGGTGCCTTTGGGTGTTCATTCATATTCCTCTTGTGTTTAACTATGTATCTTGAACTCCTGCTGATCTGATAGTGGAAGAAGAAGTCTGTGACACGCACAGTATCTCACTGCGCTCATGCTCAATTTGGAACAGTGTGATGTTAATCTGCACTTACTGCTGACTATTACTATATGATCATTATGTATATATATATATATACACATATGAATATATACACGACACAGAAGTGATACAATGTATCATTTTATCACCTCGTTTGTTTGAGGTAGTAGGATGAAACTGATGAAATGCCCTTCGAAGAAAACAGAAACAAGGCGTAAAACGTCTTCTCTCCAAACACCACTTGGCCAAATTCTCGAGTCGTTTAAAATTTGAATCGACTTTCTCGGCTGCGTTTCGCACTATTTTTGTTGCGCAAAGTGATTTTTATCGGATGCGGGGCATCGGGCGCCATGGCATCGCATTGATCTACACACACACACACACACACACGCACACACACATCTACTTCATGTACTTTCCCGACAAACCAGCTCCGACACTGTGGAAGTTCACACGTCGACACTCAGCATCTCTTACCTGTGCGGGCTCCCTCGCGTTCCGGCGCTTCTGTGCGATGAGTGAACTGCATCGAGCCGGCGCGGCAGCATCCTCCTCCGCCGCGGGGTTGAGGGGGGCTTTGGGTTTTTGTGTGTTTTTGTTTAGGTTTTTTAAAAACAAAGCCAGAAATCAAAGAGCGGCAGGTGAATTGCTCCGGAGCCGCCGGGTGAATGGAGATGGAGGAGGAGGAGGAGGAGGAGGAGGAGGAGGAGGAGGGTCGTCGCCGGCTGAAGTTTGCGCCGCGCGTGCAGCGGAGCGGGAGCTGTCCGTGGTGCTGCAGACACAGTCTCACGTGCACGACGAGCCGCCGGGTGCTGGGGGTTCAAGAGCCCCCCCCCTAACAAAAGAACTAAAACAAAAACACTTACGCTGCCGCCCACTTCGACGTTCTGATGGAAAAAAACGCGCGTTTTACTTTCTTGAGATAAATTTTACAATTTCAAAAAAATGGTTGCCATTCTAAATCCGATAGGATGCCAGACTGAAGAAATGATTATCATCCCCGTAAACAAAGGGATCAGACAAATCGACCTGTTACTCGAGGCTTTTGCAAAGATCTGGCAACATTGATTTCAAACGTATCAGCTGAGAGAAGCGCGCGCTGCGGATTGGCGCAGCCACCTGGGAGAGCGTCAACTCTCACACAGGTGCGGACAGTCGGACAAAGACAGGCGCAGTTGCTCCGCGCACGATCTCCAGACCAACACGGTGTGATTCGGAGCAGGAGCCGAGAAGAATGTGCGGCGTCTGGTCGGGAGCTGTTGGTTTGGATGAGAATATCAACGAGGAGAACGCTTTAGGCATCGCCCCCTGTTTTGTCAGTTCGTTAGTTCGGCCACGCGAGCTTCAAATAAGGATTTCTTTGAAGACCGCCTATCCGCACGCAGCGGTGGAAAGGTTTTATTCGGGAGCAGCAAACAAGTTGTGACACGGCACGGGAGTGCGCGAGGTCAGTCCCGCGTGGCACGGCGACGCGCGCCGGGGACACGCGCTCTTGAGAGGGAAGCGACCCCTTTCCTCTCCTGTCGAAAGCAGACACGCCATGGTCGGCAATCTAAATTTATATATTGAGACACCCCCCCCCCCCCCCCCCCCCCCCCCCCCCCCCTAATATCTCTCTCCACGTGCAATGTAATGAGATTAATAATTAACGTCATGGGAAGGCAATAATCTCCGTGCCCTCGTCGCCGCATGACACCCCCGTGGGTTTCACAATTCATTAAATCAGGAGCTGACCCAGTGTCATCGCAGTCTGTTCCTGACTGATTTTCATTTTCGCCTCTGGACAAAGGTTGGGGTGCCACGATTAAAAGTGGGCAGCTGTCCACGCAGACGGGTGACACCTCTGTGGGCAGCACCGATCTCATCTCTGATGAGGAAGAAACCAGAAACGTTCAGGACCGTCCATTGGGTGAAATATTCAAAGATTGATGAGAAGTAAATCTGTCATTTCTCCCATGCGCCTGGACAACTGGCATATAGTGATTCACGAGATGATGTTGGATTTTCTGTGGTACAGACATGACAGAACAGAACACATTTAAGTAAGGACCTGCTGAACTCTGCAAAAGGAATGAATAACGTTTTGGTTTGAGCAATGTCAACACATAATTGGACCCAAGTCTCCCACAGGTGTTCAACTGTAATAACATCTGGTGGATGTGAAGGTCAAAGCATGTGATTCACATCATTTCATACTCATTATTTCATCCAGTGATCCCCTGTGCCACGTATTTATATTTCTCCACTCATTCATTCATGTCTTTCCTATAATTTGTCATCCATTCACAGCATGTCATCTGCCATCAAAGATCCATAATAAACATTGATATTCATTTTTATACATCAACACATAGGGTGTCTGTGGCTCAAGAAGTAGAGCGGCTTGTCCACTAACCATAGGGCCGCTGGTTGGAATCCCCAGGTCAAATTGTCCTTGGGCAAGACGCTTTACCCTAAATTGAGCTGCATATACTGTGTGTGTGTGTGTGTGTGTGTGTGTGTGTGTGTGTGTGTGTGTGTGTGTGTGTGTGTGTGTGTGTGTGTGTGAGAATGGTACTTGTACTGTGAAACACTTTGGATGATCGATAAGACTAGAAAAGCTCTATATACTAAATACGGTCCATTTACCATTACATAACAATATACTGTATGTGTGGCAAGCCAATATCTGCCATTATGTCGGCCTGACCTGGAGCAATAAGAGCATTTTTGTTGTTGTGTATTAACCAGTAAGATTACTACATTGTGTTGTTGGATTCGGAACAAAACATGTGTACTCATAGGTCACAATACTCATTAAGTACTGTAAATAATGACACAAATGCCAAATCACTCAATTACATGCTGGTGCGATCAATGCAGCTCTTGTTGATCTGGATGTAGTAACATTTTGTGATAATATCTTGTTTGTGTTTGTGCTCGCCACCCACAGATTTTTTTGTGCACATTAATCAAGATTCCAAATGTGCCAAGGGGAATTGCTCCCTTAGAACAGCAGTGCTTAAATTGATCAATTTGTGCAGAAAAACACATTAGACCAGTATAAACTCTTTTTTTCCCTTCACTTTTGAATTCCTTTTTTATGCCATTTCCAAAGAATCAATGGCACTGGCCATCTTAACAATGTGAAACCGATGAAAGTAGTTAAATTTAATTTAATTTCATCAGTTATGAAGCGTTCCCTCTCTCACCAATAACTTCTGTACAAAAACGCAGACCCACACTTATATTATGTATATATTACATCTCCCCATTTCTGTTGGGCGGCAAATAAAAAAGGATAAGACTGGTCCTCAGAGTAGTTATGAAGTAGCTTTGTGTTAGGTAGTAGACATCCTTGTCTTAAGGGTGACAGGACTTGTTGTGCAAAAGCATCTATGCACAACTGATATATCTGTCCTCTGGAATTTTTATTTGTTATTTTTTTATTACAGACAAAGTCACAACCATGGCCATCTGCTGTACATTACTTCTAATGTCTCACAGCACCAACAACTTCAGTCTACGAACATATCACAGCTAGTCACTGGAAGTGAGCGAATTTTGGTTACAAACAGAACTGTGAAGTGGTTTAACAAACCAACAACAGAAGGGAACATTACCATAAAAAATAATAAAAAAATCTTTAATCTGATTGGAGCGTGACACTTAAATGTTCTGTACAGTATCCAATGGGAAAATACTTGACTCGACTTGGAGGCTACGGTGGTGTTTCTTTACTGGTGTCCTCACTGGTGTTGACGGAAGTATTTTTCTCTGCCCCAGTCTTCAGAATTCCCCGTGTGATTGACGATTTACAAACTTTCCGTAAAAGGAAAAAAAAAGAAATAAAAGAAAAATTAACACAATGAAATAGGTTCTTTAAAAACATTTTTAACCCCAATCATTACTATATATCACAACAACAAAGTCAGGTAATGCACACAAACACGTGACGTCAATTTCCTCAAGACGTGACCTTGAAAGTGGGGTACGATATCAACTGTGGGAAAAAAGATACTGTATGATGATCCAATGTCTTTCCTTCGATGTGGATGTTTGGATGAAGTGTGTCACTTATAATCTGAGCAGAAATTTCAAGTTCAAAATATTAAAATTTGAAATGAAATATAGATTTAATCAAACCTTGGTTCTCATCTGCCGCACATTGTGTGCAGATAAAAATTTGTATTTTTCAAGAACCCTGCTGTTCTATTCGGACAGTTTAAATATAAGATCAGAATTTCTTTTGTTGATTACAGTATAACAGAATGTACAGGCTTCAAAAAGAGAATTAGATGGCACAGAAAATATCGCATGTTGGTCCTGGCGTGATCACCTTTAGATCCACCATCAAGATTAAATGAGAGATAACCAGCTACAGCAACAACTGAGAAACTCTCTAGCATGCCAGTGTTACATGGCATCCTCCCTACTCCTCTCCGTCCCCCAAGGACTCCTTCTTTTCAGCCACGAGTTCAACTGCTTCCCTAGCTCCATCGTCACCCTCAGGGAACTCCCTCTCCTCCCCATCTTCCTTCTCCTCCCTCTCTCCTCGCCCCTCCTGCTGCTCCTGATCCATGTCAAGCTCTTCAAAGGACGAGCCGCTGCCCAACGACTCATTTGAGTCTCTGTCGCTGTGGTCCCTGTGCCTAATGTCTTCGTTTGCATCCATTACGTCCCTCAGAGGCAGGGAAGAGGCCAGGGAGGCGGCGGTGGAGGCAGCCAGGGAGGTCTCTCTGCTGTCCCAGGGCACGCCGCCGCTCACTGAGCTCACGTCACTGTGGGAATCCGCACCTGTAGCAAAACAGGATAGGACATGGGCTCCATGAGAAGACCTGTCTAATGAAATAAAATGATTACAGACGAGGAAAACCCAGTTGCAGTAAGCGACAGCTGTCTGTAACCGGATTTAATATGAGCTAATTTGCAGAGAGGCGTGTAAAGAAATCACTAATACTTCCAGAGATTAGATATTAAGGTCCGTGCACCCACTAAATGTTTAGCACACTAGTTTGAACATAAGATTAGTATCAGTACTGGGCATGAAAACACATCAAAATCAAGCTATGATGTGGTAGGTACTGTGAAAAGAAGTAACCGGTGACCCCAATAAATATCAGAAATACCACTGATGGTGCTAGAGGAAAAGTCAGGGGATCAACAAAGCCATCCTCTGGGGACCACGAATGTCTACACAACCAAAGGATCATCAAAGATGTTGCAATGTTATAAAGAACTGTATTACATACATCCTCTGCCATCCACATTCAAAGATGAGAAACAACAAGTTGTTTCCTATAGAACTTCTAAGCCTCTGGTCACTTCAAATTCACTAGACCTGTCTTAAATCATTTTGAATCAATACTTTATTATAGTGATACCAGCCCCACTGCTATCAGCATGAATCTGGTTATTAAAGCTCATCGGCAGTCAATGCTGCAGCTGAGCTCAGGGAAACCGGATTAGAGAAGATAAATGAAGTCACAGACCACAGAACAACATGTTAGTGACATCTAATTATCCAGTATTGTGGCTCTGTGCAGCTGTCTATATTTTGGAGGGAGGACATGTTCTTGCTGCTGCTGTCCGCAGCCCATAATACATATCTGAAATCATCATGAGAAACGTCCATTAGCCTAATTGGTGGAGATCCCCTCACCCACATGATCAGCTTGCTAATGCTTTAAGACTAAAGCTGAATCTAATTGGCCTTTGATCTATGATTCTCTGACACTGAACAGCCATTCATTATCTCCAACTACTCATATTCTTAGGTGTTTGCGCTTCAGTGACCCAGAAGATAAATGTGCACAGTTTGTGATTAGAGTAATTGCGGGAAAATCCAAAAGTACGAAACGGGAAAGTTGAAATAAACCGGTTTCAACACTCGACAGTTCATAGAGTGAAAAGCACTGTGTGACTGTAAACTGACAACTAATTTAACAAAGAGAGAAAATTCAAAAATTATAACTGATACATATAAAAAAGAGGCAAAGCACACCACCAACACAATGAATATTCTCAGTGAGCTTTCCACAGATGATCTCTTGCTCACTGAGCAAATTTCAGCAAAAATCTATAAAATATCTTTTGTCTTTCAACTGTGTGTGGTATTATGAAAAAATTATAAAGCTGTGTTCAAGTTGAGATGATTGACTCGGTCGAAAGCTCCAAACCAACACTCTTTAATTCTTTACATCTGGGTTAATCCATTTTATGCTGTTTATTTATTTCATTTTTTTTAAGAGTTGTCTCTCGTGATTTCCTTCAACACGTTGCAGATTTTCATTTTTTAGTTTGAACCCGACACATCCTATCTTGCTAAAAAGGAATGGCCTTGATATTAAATGTCTTCAACAAGTAAAATCTGACTTGACTTGATGCGACTACCCCACAGGACACTGAAACATTATTGTCCAATCCATTTTCCTGCTGCTTTCACACTCCAAATAAATCTCATCCGCACATCAAAGTGTGTTTGCACTAAATGTGTCATCAGGGACCCAAATACAACAAACAGGGAGTCTCAGAGCACCTTACTAAGGTCAGTCTTTTCTTTTCATTCATTTGAATCTCAGTAAAACTCAACAATGTAATTATCACATCCAGCAGATCTAACCCTGATTGCATTTGAAAAAACACAATATATTAATATAATATTTATGGGGCTGTTGATTAGCTAGCAGGTCCAAACATAACAGCTGGGAAGGGACTCAGTGGAAAAGGTCCAGTGTGAATGTAAAAAATGCATATAGATGGGGATTATGATCTATTTTTCATTTGCATGTTGCATGTTGAAAAATGACTTTTCCTGGGAGATATTTTTTATAATACAACGAATTTTGCTGGAAATAATGGGTCTATTTAGGGCAATTGTATGGATGCCCCCCCGAGGAACAGCCTCAGCACACTGGACACCTTTCACTCCCTCTACAACTGCAAGCTGCGAGTCCTGGAATTGGTACCTGGGTTGAAGCAAGCTGTGCGTCTGAAAGTCTTTTAGACAACATTTACCTAAATTAGTTGCTAAATTGGCCCCATTGGGATTATTAGCAGAGACTCAAAGACGTGCTCTTCAAAAACTATTTGAAACAGAGGAGAGGGTTTTTATAAGAAGGTAATTAAACAGACAGGGCTGAGAGTTTGGAGAATCAGAGTGTGAGTCGATGGTAAGAAAAGTGTGACAGGAAATGCAGAGACCCTGGCCCTGGCCTAACCAGATTAAGTTAAACGCAGAATTTCAATGCTCAAAAGGTGTCAAATCAAAGAAAATACATGACATGCCCGCCATCTTTGGACTTCCAGGAGATGTAACAATACACATGCGCAAGCGGTGAACCAGTGACGACCTCATTTTTATTCGCTGTTGTCGGCCTCAGACATACCTCGAGGATACAGTCTCCTCATCACTCTATAGTGGATGTGATGTGATCAATCTGCTCCAATCTTTCATTTCAGTGGGTGACAATGTCTCTGCGCAGTGGAGTGGAAACTTACATGGGCGTTAAAGTCATAAGCTACGTATTTCATAGTTTACTTGCTACATCTGTTACTACATTTTGCATTTGACCTTTATTGACACTTTTCTACATCAGCCAAGTGTAAAACATTTTACCCAGTGTTTACAATCAAGCTTATTAAAAAGAAATGTGCTCCATAAACAATTTAAAATGTGTTTATCAAAACATTACCATGTTTTGTAGGGTTGTACCTTGGCTGACTCCAATAAGTCCCCATGTGGCCTTCTGCGATGATGTGAGGGTTTATTATTGGTATAAATGGTACAGAAATGAAACCCAGTGGTCTGTTTTACACTGAGTCTGGTTTGTGTCCTCAAAAGATTAACAGGCTTTCCGCAGCACATACAGTGGCTGCTGTGATCACCAGATTATCATAAAAGTGTTTGTTTGAGTGTTTACTGCCTCTCTCTGCTGGGATGGTGGAAGCGGGACAAAGGAAATCAGAGTTTATGGTCAATTCAGACTATGATGTGGATTTTTTTTTATCTTCAGTTGTTGTGAACATGACGATTTTGATTGCTGGTGACTTTAATTTTCATGTTGACCTCTCGTTGAATCTCAATACTTAATATGCTGGTATTACAGACACTTAACTTTCAAAAGTTTGTCCTTGGCCAATCTGTGCATCCAAGTTTACCACGATGTTTCATACGGTTCACAAACCTCAATTACCTGCCTCTACCTTTGTACAGTTGGTAATTTCATGGACGCTTATAGTCTCTTTCCTATGTCTTTCCACCGTGAGAACAGGAGTCAATTACCCAGTTTAAGTCAACTTGTGTAGCAATCTTGGATCCTGTTGCCCCAACAAAAATGTACATACATACCTGCATAAGTGGAGTTCTCTGCTATGTGATCCCAAAGCCTTATGTTTACCTATACAGCTATTTGATTCAATAAGATAGACTTGAATTTGATTTATACCCATATATACCAACATTTGGAATATTGCAATAAAGGTAAAACTAGTTTCGGAGATGCACTTTTGTTGTCGTTGCAAAATTGCAGGGGCAAACAGTGGAGACTCCAGGAAGTCACTGTATCTGGCTGCAGTTAAGAAACTGAAACAGCAAGTCAATTCCCTCTATAGGTGTATTCATACAGAAAGCAAAGCCAATTTCCACATTGCATCATTCACATTCATTTGACAGCTGGACTATTCGTGTTTATCCCCCCAAAACAACCAATGCACCGACTTGTGTGGCAGCTCAACTTAAGAACTCACTCTTGTTTTATGTAATTTGCCTCCTTTTTCCTCTTGTGTCTGTATGTTTATGAAGCAGATTCATAAAGCCTTGGGATCCCCAAAGATTTCGCACAAGTTGAAACATCTTGCAGCTCACGCAGATGCATCTTTATACCAGTTTGCACTCCCCATGGGTGAATTTGCATTTAGAGCCATCCTAACAATGACTTTGTACACAATTGCCCTCTGAAATTCACTTTGCATTCTGACTGAACACACAGTAAAACTCTACCTCTTAGGTTTTACATTTCCATTTGTGTTAGTAGTAAACAAAGGATATTTAACATATTAATTAGTGAGTTTAAGTTCTTGTAGAACTTTGGAGATGGCCAGACAGCTTTCTTCTGCTTCCAGTCATCATGATAAGCTAAGCTAATTACCTCTCTGCGGCAAGCTCCATAGACATGAGTGTGGTATTAGTCTCATCTAATATCGAACCACTGATATCAGGAGGTTTTAAAGGAGATATTTTCTGATGAATTAAAAACTTTAAAACATTTTAGAATAGATAGCAACTATGGAGTCAGATATTTGGGCTGATGGAGCTTCACTTTCTGAGGGGTAAGTGATGTTTTTGAAAGAAATCAAAAAATTGTGTGTGTGTGTGTGTGTGTGAACTGGGGAATAAAAGGCACCAACATTACAAAACTACTTTCTCTTTTTGTGATTATAAATCATGTTAGATCAACTTAATTTTCTCTGAATTACCATGCTGCATCATCTTCTGGTTCTTTGTTACTAACTTTCTCATTTGGTAGAAAGGCAAGCAATAATCTAAACTTGTCGGTCTGGTGCTGCTATGCTGACAAACTAATTTAAAGTTGCAAATAGCCTTGACTCTCAGTTCAGCAGAATGTCAGTGGCTCTACAGCAGACAATCCTGCTGCATCTCTCTGGAGAGAGGCCTTTACCTGTCACAGGTGGCACCATTCTGCTTGGATGGCGACTGCAATCTAAACATGCCAAAACCTGTTAACATGTACAGCTCATGTCAGACCTGCTTCCTTATTTGTTCTCTACCTCCAAGCTGTGTTTACAAGAGATGTCATGTGATCTAAGCTCAAGGAAGACAGCATCTGATGTAAATCAACCCAACTGCACCCACTCTCTCAACCCAGAACCATTTACTTTCTCTGGGGATTTGTTCAAAGACAAAGTCAATACTGTCGTGGGCACAACCTACAGGTCTAGCAAGTTTGGAAGAGTAATTGCTGCAAGAGGACATTGTGCTAAGACACATACTTGCAGTGACAGACCAATTATGGAGTCTCATATATCATATGTCCTCAGTGATCAGGGGCAGGAGGGGAGTCGGTGTAGTGCCTGACAAAATAAAACAAGAACAATCTATGTTCTTTGGCCGATCTTACTGATGTAAGCTGTCTTTTTCTTTTTTTCTTAATGAGGGGATCAACAGCAACAAAAGTGTTGGGTTGGAATTAACAAATTATTACCTGTTATGTCAGTTCCTCTGTCCTCATCAGAGTCCTCCTCTTTCACATCTGTTTTGACTTCCTCCTTCATCTCTGGAACGAAGAAGTCCGTCTGGCGGGACAGTGGAACCATATAGTTGATGACATCTGTACCGCAGATCTCAATGGTTGGGAATGCACACAGCTTCCTCTCCTGTGAAAGAAAAATAAAAAGAGCAAAAAGTGAAATGTACAGTATAACATACTGTAATGTATCACCAATCCGTTTTTTCCTGTCCTTCTAATTGTAAAGTTGTTGACCTTTTATAATTAAAACATCCAGGTAGTGGAAAGAGAAAGTGACAAAAACATCATCAAGGTAGTTAAGGGTAGAGAGTCAGGGCAGAAAGCTTCATATTGACTGACTCAAAGTCATACTTTCAGGTTTAGAAAAAGTCACCATCAAAAATCATCATTGTGATTATCAATTCTAAACAACTGATGATCTTGATGAAAACAGGCAGAACATTGGGTCCGGACACTTTCCGTTTACTTATGAAGAACGCAGCAGGAGATTGTCCGAGTCAGACGCGTGCCCAACAGCAGGATCATTTCCAGAACATTATGTGGCGTCTGGGTAGAACATGCAGGAGGCTGCAACTGATGCTAATTCTGCCGAGGAAAGCAGTGTTTTTGAATACAGTCATTAACATTCAAGGACTCCACAAAATGTGCCTCTCACTTAAAACTGCTGCTATAACTTGAAAATGAAAATATGGATAACATAGTGATGCTTATCGATGGGCCACAGACAAGCAGAACATATCTGAGATATGTACAGTAGCTTTAAAATGTCTTCACTTTGCTGACATCACACTGTCTCTGACATATTATTATGAATATATGCCCTCCCATGTGAGTCCATTAAAGCTGCATTACCATACACATCTGCGTGTCTGCGTTTGCCCTCTCCAGTGGTGTACGTAGAAAGTGAAGAGTTTATAAATATTATACCATATTTTCACTAAAAAGCCTTCCATGATTTTGCTTAATGCTTTCATACAGTTCTCAAGGGATTGCAGAAAAGTGAGCTTTCCAGTGGGACCATCAGAGTAGCGCTGGGAAGGCCTGGGTGAGCTGAGCGAGCTGCATTTAGGAATGATTGGTTGCAAAGTGATAAATGAATGTTTTAGTATGAGACACAGCGCTGCGGCCAAAACTGCCTGACAATAGATTCAACTAACAGCAGTGCCAAAATCAAACAACTCGTTATCAATATGTTTATGTACATGATAGTATGAATTTTTGTGTTCCGCTTATTGTTTGGGATCTCAAATAATTTTTCCCATATGGACATTTTAACAGATAGATCACACCCTTTATAAAACACAATAAATATGTTTTTAAGCTCACACTGATCTACCCTTCACTGTGCGAACGGTCTCAGAATTTCATAAATCCCTCTTTAATTGTTGCCATGATGGCCGTGCGACCAAAAGGCTGTCTGCAGAGGGCAATAAACATCTTGTATGGTCCAACAGCAGCCACCTGACTCATTTTCCTCTGGGTCAGTGTGATCTGGGCTGACTGATTGGTTTTAATCTAATCCTCTGCAAAAAATAAGAGGGTAGGAGTTGGTATGAATCACCTGGCTGCTACACACAGGGGTTCCAGCCCCGGGGCTGCCTATATGCAAATGAGTACCCATCTCTTTGAACCTGCGCCAATAATGAGCAGGAAAATCGAGACAAAGACAGTTCACTATATTATAGGTACACGCACGAATGTACGCGCACACACAGGTCTCCAAGGTATACTGTGACAGGTAAGAGAAAGAAAAAAGCGTGTGACAAAGATGCAGACCAATATGCTGCATGTGTGAATTAGCGACAGACACATTTGCCTTGTTTAAACAGTAACTCGTCCATCGTGTTAATATTCTGTCTGTGTAAGAGGTGTCAACCGCCCATGCCAGGGACTGATGGATGTCATTTTTACTGCAGACTACATCAATTGAATTCACTGATTAACAAACCATCAGCCAGAGAGGTGGAGCTCACTGTGAATCACCTCATATCATCTGAGGTAGAAATGAAAAACCCTGAATATGCTCAGCCCTCCATGGCGGCATGAGACCTCGCTGGGTTACATATGCAGATCTTTTTGCTTTGAGCAGAGGCAATGTCAAAGAAAATTTTCCTACCGCACTCAAAATGTTTTGCTGTTGCCTGAGTTAATTAGCACTACTTTGTCATTGCTGTAGCATGAGACAACATTTTGGGGGGCGACTGTTTAATGCATCATTCTGGAGCATGCTGTCAGTGATCCAGTCCACAGTATTCCTCTGTGTTTAAAAGACAGACATTTAGTTGTCAAAGGAGTTGATACACATAAAAATTTGGCAAAAAATTATAGGTTTGCAGCAATATTTAGGCCACATAGCTGTTTACATGCCTTTTAATTTCTGAAATGTTGTCATTCTCTTTCTGACAGCAGCATGTAGTTGGATTATTGCATTGTTATTGATTGTTAGTGCTTTTTTCCCTATGGAAACAGATTATTACATCACTTTTAATAAACATGTTTTATGTTTTACCACACCTATCTAAAATAATATTGTTCTAACTGTTATTCCAGACATATTTTGGCATAATGCCAAAATATATGAGTGACTCTCTTCAAACTAAAACATTTATTCAATTGTGTGCCACCTTGCAGGTATTTTCCAAAGCTTTAATCTGCCGTTGTATTATTTGTTTTATATTATTCACATTTTTGTGATATCAATGTTGCTCTTTGATGTATTTCAAAGAACTCTGACTCCATTTCCCCTAAAGGCTTTAATGTATATATTACATACACAGGCACAAACCACAGAATCATTAATTGGAAAAACTGTGTTGTAATTTATTTTAGGCAAAAATAAATACATTAATGATAATTCCCCTTTGAAAAAGGATGGCACTGACAGCAGGTGAGTATTTTCCTTCATCCTTGCCCACCAGGTGTTTACAACATGTGTCTAACTCTACTTTTTAATTGACCATTTCCCTGAGCAGTAATCCATACGTCCCCTCACCGGGGAAATTAATAAAGAAATAGCCGCTCGATTAACTGTCCTGTCAAAATCAAATCTCAATCATGGCTTGAATGTTTTAATTATATGACAGGCAAGATGTTCTATTTGCTCCCAGGGACCTTTTCTGGTCTCTGCCTCCAAGTGTGCCATTTGATTGGGTGCCATCTATTTCCCCATAGCCCATCATAGAGTCAACATGCATCCACTTAACCTGTGTCTGCGTCTGGGAGCTGCTGGGATTGAAATGTGCTCTCCTGCAGGACACAGAGGTAGATGAGACTGAACCGTCTCATAATCCAAATTTATAATCATCACAGTCACACTTTTTCCTTTTCAACACTGATGCATCATCGTGGGCAAGGAATCAGCAGGTGGAAATCAATACCACAAAACCAATATATTCCACAGACAATAGTTCAACAAATTGGGTCACTTTTAGTCCCAGTCCTTCTTTCTATGTTATGCAAACTCACTCTTAATAATTAATGACCTTGCAGCACTGAAGTGTTTTGTCTATTAGAATGGTTCATTTAAATTAGTGGAGAGCAAGAGGTTGAAGGAGAATACAGGTAATGATTTGATTGCTATACAAAATATCCTCCTTTCAAATTAAATGTGCAAATCACACTATACCTTTATTTTTGAAGAGAATATTCACAAACCTATATTGTGCTGCACTGCAGAGGACTGAAGAAGACTCACTACTGTGTGTGGCTACAACTTCTCAAGGAAGGAAAGAATCCCAATTAGAGAGACTCTAACAGCGTGGAGTTAAGTTGGAATGAAAAGCCTAACAGTGTTGATGGTAAAAAAAAAACGTGACTGTAAGCACTACTTGAAATATATCTTCAGTATTCTTTTCTGCTATATGGCAATGTAAACTGTGAGACAACAGACAGAGGCTGTGGGTGATATACATCAAAGAACAAAGCTGCTTTATGGGAACATTTGATTTAACAGCAGTCAAAGACGTGTTTAAATGCTCTCAGGTATCACAATTGCGGGGAAGTCCCATTGACGTGAACTTGTGTCTTTTAAAAATGTTCCTTAATAGACAGAAAAGGATTTTACAGGATTGTAGAAAGAGACCGTGAGATCTTAATGAAGCCATTACATGTGCAGGAAAGTGACACAGCCGGCTGTGACACGGTCATTTAATGGATCAAAGGACACAGGTTCAAGCATCAGTTCTGCGTAAGTGCCCTTGACCGAGACAATCTCCTACATCCCCAGGGTGCAGCTCTGTAGATGACCCTTTACCTTCTTTGAAAACGAAGATTGATACAAGCAGTAATTTCCCACCAAATCGATAAAAGAATCACATTTTTATTATTATTGCTCACTGAGCAGCCTCCCAGGAATAGTTTAATTGCAATTGTAACAATCAAGATGAGCTTCATAATCGTCTTCTCGAGGGGCGGTCGAAACCCAAGGTGCCTTTAACAAATCCAACTTCTGTAAGTTAAACCAGTCTACTGTACTGTACTGTCGAGAAAAGATTAACACAAAAAGGAAAATGCACAAATGGACAATGTTCGTCTCTCTTAGTGCGACTCATTGCTTATAGTGTTACCGAAACCTGATAGGATTTTCGATCCATGGAACAAACGAGAGTAAGGAAGAAATTAGCGCTGCACTTCATTTAAATGGCAAGTTCATTAAGTGCTGATGTAACTAGACGTCGGTGTAAATCAGGAACGATTAGGACAGTTATCTGAAAAAAGTTTACCCCGTGAATGTGTCCGTGTGTGTATATTGTGTCTGAATGTGTTTAGGGACAGTTGAGGGATGCAAAAATCAGACAGATATAGGGGAGGAGTCTCATGGGGATTTACGGAGTCTTTTACCACTCTAGCAGCTGCTCTGCGAGTACACAGCATCCCTCATCCAATAGAAATACCAATAAGAGGAACGTAAACATAGATAATAACACCCCTGGAGCTTGACTGCCTCATTTAACTGACTCTGAAGTATAAGCATGGCCACGGAGCAACTGGGTCTTAACTATAGCAGAAGAGATCAATGCTGACACTGTATATAGTATTACAGTCTTTCAAAAGACCAAAAAAAAAGGTAAAATTAGGTTTCTTCTTTTCATGTCTCATCTCTGGGCTCACTGTTTGTATTTTGAGACATGAGACGTTGTAGAATCTTACTCACAAGAGGACAGACGTTTCACAAAGTTCAGGAGTAAACCACGGCAAATATCAAGGGGTCTGACTGGAGACATTGCCAGTTGCACATCCAACCCTTAGTTTACAAACAATGTGTAAACTAAGGGTTGGACGTGCAACTGGCAATGTACTCTGGATCCTTTTTCCTTTGTCCGTTTTTAGCATTGTTTTTCAACAGCTCATCAGTGATTTATAGTAACGCAACACATCAAATTTTGGAGCCCTTCCCTTAAATTTGAAAATAAAGAGACACTAGAGAGACACTACACTGTTTTTCATACAATTAATGACAAGAACAATAAATCAATTTCTTATTAATTTCTCTAAAGAGCACAGGCTCAAAATTGATTGCATTTCAAATAAGCATCAGCCTTTCCAAGAACTGCAAAAACACTGAGCAGGGAGAGGCCGATGTTCATTTGTTTCAACTAGACACCCACCGTTACATTCATTACCCTTTCCACCAACACATAAATCTCAGCTGGAAGCAGCACGTCCTGTGGAGTTCTCTTGGAGATGTTAGAGGGTATTCTAGTGAATTCAGAATATCACCAGGCAGGCTGAGGAAAAATGTACCTACCAAAAAGGCAAACTGCAACACTTGGACATGAACAATGAAGATGTACAGGGCTGTATGTCAGTTCAATTTGCTATACATGGAAATCAATCAAGTTCTAGACACATCTCAATGATAAATAAAGCAACCATGATGCACCTGGCAACTATTTAGAGTGACAAGTTCATACTGAAACGTTTTATAAATGAGAAACTGATCACATAGCCATCATGAGTAGATGAGTGTATATTGATGGGCAAAACTTGCTAATCAAATTTTTCGAAAGAGTCAAAAAAAGTAAAGGAGTCTGAATACTTTCTGAAACCACTGTCTGTCCGAGAATGTGAGGATCTGAGACTGCATTAAAGGTTTCCCTACTTTCCACTAAACATCTTCCTTCCATCTATCTCTCTGTTTTCATTGTGTAAATCATAGTCAGCAGTGTCTGTGGTTACACATTATCTATGCCGAGGTCAGAGGTCACAGATTGATCTGGGACCTGAGCAACCCCTATACCACATAGAAATGATTTCCAAAACTGCTTACAGAGCAAAGAAATATAACAATGCTTACCAGAGAAGTGAACCACAGACAATTATAGCATTCAACTAATTGAACTGAGTTTTTTCACTTTGTAAAATTCAACAATGAAATCATACAATACCTTTGCTCTAAAATTTGACACAAACAAAAAAACCTGCAAAGCTGCATCAATGTCCAATATGGGACTTATGCAGTTAGCATTTTTTGATACAGTGAAACTGTATGTATGTATGTATTCAGAGTTTTCCTGAACTTTAATCTACCTTTCCTTGTCAGGAAGCATGGAGCAATGTGTTTGACAAAGGAAGCCATTTCAAGGCACAAATCTTTTACTTTTATATTAGAAAATCTTAAAAATTGATATAGTAAAATATAATACAGTTATCCTGTACTTAGGAATTATTTATATCTCTTTTTTTCAGCAAAGAATAAAACAATAATGTTTTAATAAAGTAAATTTAAAAAAGACAGGTAACATATTTTATACTTTATTTGAATATAGTCCAATTAATCAAATTCCCATAGATGTATTTGGTATATACTTTGTGTCTCTGCATGCTAACTTTGATTAATGATATTGTATGTAGTGTGCTGGGAAATTTCATAGCCTTTCTTCAGATCAGAGGTCAGTACAACATCAGTTGTCTTTGGAAAAAATTCAAAGCATATCAGACATGTCAGAATATGCATACACTCTAAATTTAGGGTTTGTGGTATGTAACACAGCTCTTTACTCACATTTATGAATGTTTTTGGAACAAGAATTGCCCCACACACTGGAAGAAAAGGATGATGAGGCAGCTTGAGGGAGTGTGCGCACAGGCACCTTAAAATTAAATTACACAACTACACAATAGAATACATTCAGGATAACAGGTTGGTAGTATCTAAAAGACCTTCCAAGGATGGAATCATCCTTCACACATCCATTCATTTGAAGAAACTACTGATCCTCAGACAGAAAAAGCTGTTGTCTTGCCAGCAGTAAGAATCAGTGACAGCACACCTCCCCCTCCCCTTCAGGGAGGAGACATGAGATATGGCTGAGGAGCGGTGGTGAATAATGAAAGGCAGACTCAACAATCATTCAGCCCCGTATTCACAGTGACAGCCTACAGCTTTGCATGGACCCTACAGCAAGACGGAGAAAGACCCTGGCCCGTAGCCGTGGATGTGAGCCACTTCATCACAGTGGGTTATGTACAGATCCATATACACGAAAACAATATGGACACACACGTCTATTTATAGGTGGATGATATCTCACCCTGGTCCCCAGGCAGACAAAAAAGAAAATTAATACAAAAGCTGGCTGACGCTTGGTGAAAATTGGTGACAGTCCCCAAGAGTTCTCTCCCTCCCTTGGTCCATTGCACTATTACAGCCACACAGTCCACCCTTCTCACACCCACCAAAACAGCTTCTTCCCCTTCCCGTCTGTGGAAAGAGACAAAAACCCTACTTCACACCTCAGAGGTGTCCAATTCAGACTGTCCCTTACGGTCACACACTTCCCCAGAACAGGGTGTTTTCATTCTACCGGCAATGGGGCTATTTTCTGCATCCATCTCAGCAAGCCCAGGCCTCCTCATGCCCTCCTTGCGCAAAGAGGGCTGTGGGAGGAGGTAGACGATATCTCAGGACTGAAAATGGAGCAAGAGGAGCGGACAAAGCAGGGCGATGGGTTTGTTGCAACCTCTCCATGCACCCCTGCGATCAATAAGCAGAAACACTTGATGAGCTACAAGTATAGTGACTCTGTCAGCAGCTGTTGTGGTCTTCAGAGGTCCTCCACAATTGATCTGGTTAGCTGGCAAGAGGTGAGAGGCAATAACATTAGCTAGTCTCCCAACTGTGGATCATAAACTCCCCCCACGTCATCGCCTGGAAGCTACTGAACTTCCAAGAAGATAAAAGAAATTAAAATAAGGCCAATTAACATTGAAACTATGAAATCTACTGTTAATCTTATGTTCCACGATAATGTATAAGGGTTGAGCAGGTAAACTGACAACATCAGTGTGTCCTCCACAGTATAAGGCTTACATGGGAAATCAGGTTAGGGCAGGAAATGTAAAAATCCATACTTAATGTACATGAAGTTGGTCAGTAATCAGATTATTATCCTACCACTGACCACATTTTTTGCCACCCTGCCACTGTGGCTCTTGTTACAGCAATGAACAGTTATACCTATGAAAGTTATACAGATATTTGTGTTTCTCAAGAGCACAAATCAAGCTCACTTGAGCCGTTTTCAGACATGAACTCCAGAAAATGTTAGCAGAATTGCATCAGGACCTTTTCCTGCTGTATTGTAACATGGGCTAACTCTGGCATTATCTGGAAATTTTACAATGGGGTTGGCGGTGAAAGTTTTGGAGGATGTCTGCAGCAACATCTGCGGACATTTGCGTCTCACATACAGCCCCTCCAGAGAAGTTCAGGACAATATCGGGACTTCATTGCATGTCTGAAAGCATCAATGGTGAGCCACCAACTCCTCTGGTGTCACCATGTGGTTGACATTTTTGCTTTTGAGGATGAAGGATTGCCATGAACTTTTGGACACACTTTCAGGCCCCCCCCAAGACAAACCGTAATAATTTGTGATCCCTTATCTTTTCATCTAGTTCCATCATCAGGTTAAAGTTTTAATTTCTCCAGTCACCAAACACCTGAAAAACTAATGACATTCCTTTCAGCTGAAACTGTTATTTGTGTTTTAGACTTTTACTCTTGTCATTTTATCAGTTATTTTATTTTCCGTTTGTAACATTTGATTTGTTGTGTGTTTGTGGCTTTATTTATATGAGATACTTATTTCAGTTTTGCTTAAAATAAATTAAGATTATGTTTCTGTACCCTGGGTACAGTGAAGTACTGCTGGTAAGTAATGAGCTTTCCTTAAATACCACCACATTGTCAATACCTTCCCCGATCTGAAAACGTTGCTCTGTTACGTGCACTTTAAAGAGCAACCAGAATCCCAGTTCACCATTTACGGGGGCAGTGTTAACAATATTTCTCTTAATCCCTGACTGAATTTGTGGAAACTTTGGTTCTCATTTGCATTATGCTTAGGAAGTCAGGTTACTGGAGAAAAACAACAATAAACCATTTATTTGAATGCAGGTAAACACAAGTGCAGTGCCTTCAGAGATTTCAATGCAGCCTTCGAGAGGGAAACTTAATATTCCAAACACAAGCTTAAATAAAAGCAAACAGCTTTACATTAGCTCTGAGATTACCCTTTGAAAACATATTCTACAGAAAGCATGAGGCCATTAAGAAAACCATTGGATTGGTTTGCCGTCAATTAGCTGTGGCCATTAAAGCTTCCAAATTCAATGAACCATTGCATGGCAAGTAGGATATGGAAATGCAAGAATATGAATGGTGATTAATATTAAACAGGCAGGCAGATTCCCACATTTAATTGAGATTTTAATCTGAGAGTCTAATGTCAGGGATAGTCACATCTCTATTCTAATGAGATACAATTATGAGTAGGGGATGTGGACAGTGGCTGTGTGATGGAGAGAGACTGGACCATCTATTAGTTTCTGCTGCAGGCCTCTCGTGTTCCCAGCACCATCAATGTATGCCACATAATAAGTCTCTGCACACCGCTGCAGTGTGTAAACCCAGAGGCGTCATGTTGGGACTGAGACATTATTAGTGAATTATTTCTGACATGTCAAGAGGCCTTTAATTCAATAAAAGTGGCATTTTGGTATGTTTCCGTCGCATGATGAAGCTCAGCTAAAAAACGAAAAATGAGGCATCATTGATATGCACAGTCAATCAGTTTTCACATGTGGATCTTACATATCTAAAATTGTGTCAAACAACAGATCTGGGATTTGGCTAAAGAAGAAAATTACATGACAGTTAAAGAAAAGACTTCCACAGAATAGATGTAATGAGTCATGAAAATCATTCCTTCCACACATCCAAATTCATTTTCAATGGAGATAAACATAAATCTGTTGATCAGGCTTCACTTCATCTGTTTTTCTCCCCGCCAATGTGACTTGTTCATAACCGAAGAAATGAAACATCAGGCATTCTCCCACCTCTCTATAAATAAACCAAGGGTACGTTTCCTTGGGATTCACACAGGAGGAGGGCACACACCATCTAAACACACACGTGGCCATGGTGCACACATCATAGTATGAAAGGCTACTGGCAGGACTACACCAAAAGAATACTTCTCAAAGCCTAATTTAAAAAGTAACTCCACATGTTTTGCCTATTCTACAATAACTGTTTAAAAAACAAAAACAAAAAAAACACGAATTGATGCCAGGTTTCTTTTAATTGTGCCATTACATCAAATTGAAAATTCTAGATGCCTTGTGTGTCATTTCATGGCCACACAGATGCAGCCTGACACATTAGGTATCTTTGGTAACCCTTGACCATGAATTAATGAATGGAGTTCTGTGGGTTTGATTGTGTTTTCCCTGCTCTCCATCCCCTTGCTGGGCATGTGGATGATTGAAAAGCCCCAAGAGCAGAACACTCTACAGGAATAGAGAACTAAAGCTAAAGCGTTTCACAAGCCCAGCCAGGTCATGTTGATCAGCAAAAGGATCCACACAGCCTTGGACATATACAAAGAAGAGCCTCTCACTAGGTCTTCTTCACTATTTTTTTTCCTGTTGTTTAGTTAAAAAAAATCTGACTAGGTGTGTGGATTGAAGTTTTTGTGATTTATGCGCGTGCATGTGTAAACAAAAGGCAGATAGTCTTCTCTGCAGTCTACTCTGGTTACTTAGTTAGTCTGGTTACCTAGTAAATACTATGAATGAGAAATGACAATTGTGAAAAGGAAGACGAGGGATTTCTTTTGTTGGACCGACGATGATGAAGTTGAAATGTTATTGACAGTAAGTGATTACGACGTTTATCCTTCACCGCAGGTAGTTGAGTCATGACTCATTAAGAACCAATCAGGAACTGAAAGCAAGTGACAGTGTCATAGTTTCTGAACGTCTCCATTTTTGTCTGTCCTTACTAAACGTGGAAAGCAGGGTTTCAAACGTCTCCAGCGTAGGCAGCAGCGATGTGTTTTAAAACAAAAACCTAGTAGTTTGGATGTGGAGCCTTCCTCCGAGTTGAGTAACAAAACTATCAAACGGTCATAACAGTTAGTGACAAAAATATGTTGTTACCAAAATGACAATTATGATGTATGAGCGAGGTTACAATACACGACTTGGAGAGATAGCACAAAATCCTGTAGAGTATTTATTAAAACCTATATCTTTCGCCCAGAGAGGGAAAACTCTGTCTTCTCTCCTCGACATGTGCAGCTGCTCGTGAGGAAAACGGGCTGAAGCACAAAGCTGAAGTCCAAAGTGCCAAGATGAAAAATGTTGCTGATACTTTAAAGCTGCACATACCTGTCTCAATTCTGAACATGAGCCAATATGACACCCAACAAAAATACATTCAGTATTACAGTCTTCAAAGCAGCACAGCACAGTGGCTAATATGAGTTTAATTGGGCCTGAGCCTGTCAATTAATCTGCTTAAAACTGCACATACAGCAAACAGAGTGCTGATCGAGAACGCAAACGAACTTCCACAGGCACATTCAATGTAAGTGGAGCAGAGGCAAGAAAACAGGAAACGGTTCGTCCAATTAATGCCGTGTTTTTAAGAGTCACAAAAGATAACAATTTGTTTTAGCTCCACGCCTCCATCCCCAAAGACCAGGCAAAACCACAGGGAGGGCTGATCCAGTGTCAGCTGCAAAACAGAAGCTGTTTGGGTCTGAGCTAAAGGCGCTTTAGTCCTGCTGCTGTCCACGCAGCAAGAGCCATGTTTAAACCACAGGCCACCCTCCATTAAAGCTCTGTCAGCGTGGCACAACGGCAGCCTAATGGTTACAATTAACAATCCCTTCTGCTGTCAGGGCTCCTGTCTGAACGTCCCCTCTGTGCTCCTCTCGGCCTGATCATGCTCTAATGACTGTGTTTTATGGGTACAGCGAAAGAGGAACCCGGAACAGAAGATGGAGCGGGAGTTTGAAGAATACAGGGTGAACGGATTTATAGAGAAGGAAGGGGAAAAGAGAAAATGGGACAAAAGTTTAAGAGAGTGTTGAGTTGAGCGGGGAATGTTATGAGACATATGAGAAAATATGGGACAAAACATTGGCAGTCAGGTCAGTTTTATGAGTTTGATACCTTTAACCAAATCGTCGATATGAAGGCACTTTTAACATTAACAACAACTTTCACAAAAGCAATGTTAAATTAGGCTTGCTGTGTTTTGATGAGTCGAGAACAGAGACACACACAAGAGCTGAGAATAAGTGAAGTAAACACCAGCTTTATGTTGTTTGTTTCAATCCTTTTGGCCACTGTTTTTTTTTTGCTCAAGTCCTCTCAACAAAAACACAATCTGCGCATGAGGCACAGTTGCTTCTTCATCTTCTTAAAAATAAACCACTCTTCTTTTGTAATAATGTTTATGTCACTTATGATGCCATCTGAACGATAAAGAAAATTCTGTGCCTTCTGACGCTAGTGATTTAGTTATTCAGAATAACACTTCTATGGATATTGGCAATCAGAAACAGCCAGACCATCTGGAGGAGTGGGAGTTTTCCTGGTGGTCCAGCCTACCGGTGGGCCGGTGACGAGGTTAGCAACACCAATATAAAATGAGTGGAGAAAATGTGCCACGTTGTTTGATTCTACATTAGGCTGACCGGCCGGCTCCATACAGATGTGAATCTGGCAGCGTTCAAATTCACATCTCATGAGTCCAAACTTTTTTATGCTGCCAACTTCAGAGGATGAGTTCTGCCTACGGAAAAGTCCAGCTGATAATAACAGACTCATATCGTAAGTATAACAAGGACAATGACTAGTACCGTACAATGATACGGTAAGATTTAGTCATTTAAAGACTGGAATTACTAAAATATTAAAACAAATTAAACACCTAAAGCTTATTCTTACATTCAAAATAATGAGAGGATGGTTTTTGTTTAAGCATAGAAAAACAAGACCAACTCACCGTCTTGGTGAAGTCCCTATAGTAAAGAGCAAAATCTGATTTACAGTTTACAATTCAACTCACTGTTAGCTGTGGATTCTGGACATTACAATATTAGCATTGATTTATGAGCTGAGTTTCACCAGCAGGTGGACTTTTACTCAGTTGTCAGGATGTTTAGATATTTAAATGTGTTATTTCTATGTTTGGTAACTATCCATCCCTTCCTTTGTTCACAGTTTTGTATGTTGCATCCTTGTGCTAAAATAAAATAATGCAGTCTGTTCTCATGTGTGGTTCCCCAATGGTGGAACAATCTACCAAATGCTATCAGAGCAAGGGCGTCCCTCTCTATCTTCCAGCATGTATCTATCTATCTTTATATATACATATTTAGATGTATGTTATACTGACTCTTTTGTCGTTACTGTACTATACTCTTAATCTTTTCTCTAAAGAGCATATCACATTGTTCCACAAGCCCAGTCGATTGAGCCACACATTAATGAGCTAAGAAAATCCTTACCCCAGAAGCCCTGTGTTAGAATAAAACCCCTCTGTTAGACTGTCCATCACTCTGCTTTCCACCATTATTTCTGTCCATCAGTCCAAAGTGCCCCTCCAATTACTGTCACTACTGTCCACCTCTGATATGTACTCATTACGAGCTGTCCCTGAAGGTGAAACTTTAACCTCTAACACTGTTCCTCTATCTGTCACTCTTTAACTTCCCCGAGCTTGGGTCCTTTAAATACCTACCAGCTTTCTATGACACACAACAAGGATATTCATTTGTACTTTTCTTAAACTTTTTCTAACCCATTGATGCCGCTGCAATACTTTCCATAACAAAGTTATAGTCAGCATTTCCTGTCACACAGAGGCAGTTTGCTAAAACTTACAACTACAGTGACACTGGGTTGAGGGATGTTTGTCCACCAAGTGCAGTGCTGCTGCATTTCATAAGGCTGACATTTTCAGTTTGGACCTTTACTTTCAGGTTTTTCACGTTTCACATTCCAAACCTGTCTACAAGATACTAATTGGACTGCGGGGTCCCGTAGGAAAACTAGACAGGTCTATGTCAGCAGCAACACTTGCTTTCATTTAAGACCAAACACCAGCAGCCCTGAGTTAGCCACATAAGCCAGCTCAGGTCAAAACTAGACCGACTGTCAGGCCACATGAATCGCATATACATTATTTAGCCTTCAAGCTTTTGGATGCTGCTCCAAACCAGACTGAATTAATAAATGTATTTGTACCTGGCAGAGATATTGATCTGTAGAGTGCATGAAGGTCAGACTTTGGCAGTTCATAGGAAGCAACAACATGCCACATTATTTTTTTTTACTCTAGCACATCAGAATGAGAGATGGGGCCTGAGGATGTGAAGGACAACCTGGAAATTGCAGGTACGGTTTTTACGATTTTCTAATGAAGATGACAGGAACATGGATTCTGGAAATGTCTCCACTGGCTGCTTCCTAGAATGAAACACGTCATGGACTTCTGCCTGACAGCCTTCCTCAAAAGACAGGGATGCACCGAAATGCGACGAAGCCCTCAGCGGCTCAGCCTTCACAACACACGACACAATATTGTTTGAATGGCAGTGGCTCGGAAGCACATGCTCCCAAGCTGCAAAAGTAGGACATGTGCAAGACAAGACAACACACTGCTAAAGAATGTTTGACTGTAAATGTCAAAAGTTCAAGAGTATATTGCCAGTAGAAAGAAATCACGATACTTTTAAAATTTCATAGCATTACAGTATACTGTTTTTTGACCTGCACCGACACAAGAAACAGAAGGAGGGAGAGAGAAACTGTGTGCAGAGGATAATTGAAAAATTGTTTAACTCCTACACTTCAGATGTACTTGAGAAACTGTCAGAGCTGAGGCGGTACAAAGATCTCTCCTCTAAAACACATCTTCGAACCTCAACATTTTTCTCACAATCCTGACCCTGGTCATGTTGCTGCGAAGAGAGAGGTAGGTACTCCATCCTGTCAACTCTCTGCCAACTTCCAGTTATGTGGTTTAGTTGGTTGTGTTTTACCTCTGCTCTGAGCAGCTGACTTTACTGAGCTTGTTGCCAGGGCAACTGCTTCAGCCACAGATCCCCTCTCTCTGTTTTCCATGGAGACCGGATGCTTTTATAATCTGAGGGATTGCAAAAGACGTGGGGGGAGAATGTGTAGTGGCTGCCAAATGTCCTTTGAAGCGCAGGAGTTCTCTCAAAAGAGGAAAATGAGAAAACTGTAAGAAATGCCACCAGTGATACCGAGACATCTTTGTTTTTGTCACCCACTAATTAGTAAGGTATCTTATTTGTATTTTTCTTTCTTTTAAAAGATATTGTGTGGACATGACAGAATTCAAGCTCAATAACATGAACACTAAGACAATCTACTACAAAGAGGTAGTTAGGGTTAGGGCAGATAAAGATGAATCAGATTTGATAAATCAGATTTAAACGAAAAGTGAAGTGACCTAAAGGTAAACTGACCATCATGTAACTGGATGTGTCCAACCTTAGTACAAATATTACCTTTGAATTCGTACCATCAGCAATCAAATAAGTATGTAATATGAACCGGTCTAACAACCTAGGGACCCGTTACTAACTTTAACTCATCTTGTCTCATCTCTTCAACTTCTTGTTTTAATATAAGTTATTTATTTTTTCAAGCAAACATTTTCCTGCTAATAAGAGACAAGAGAAAAAGAGTGATTACAGAAGGTTGACCCCGGTCAATTCTGTGGTCTTTAACAATTTAGAAGTCGCTTTCTGAATTTGTCAGATATTCAAAGAATCAAATCTAATTTTTCACAGAAAAGATCCCTCCTCTGGATGTTGTTCTCTGTGGAAATAATTTGGAATAGATTTTGTTCCAGGTTATCTACACACATTCCTTTTATCATTGAATTTTTGCCCAAAATATTCTGAGGAGTAATCTGATATGCAGAATTATATAAGATGCTAAATCACCGGGTGGCTTCTACTTTCTCTTTTGTTTTGAGCATGCAAACCAGTGCTAATTTCAATCTCTACGTAAGTGCACGGAACCAGCTGAAGTAAACGTATAGTCCGGTTGGCCATGAGCAGAGAAACACGGAATGAGAATTTGCTCAAATGAATCAGGGGAAGAATAAAATTGTGAATTTGTTCCCTGCTCTTAGAGAAACGATTTATCTTCATCTTCAGCCGAATGCAAAAAGTTCCCAAGACATAAAAATGTAGCGAACAATAAGCTGCCAACGAGTCTCGGGGGACACTGGAACCATATGAAAGTATTCCTCATAGCGGAGGCTGCGCTGGTGACAGGAGGGAGATGAATGAAGGCTCAGTGGATTGTTCAGTTCTCAGCAGTGGCACACGGATGGCGTAATGTCACGTTATTAATGTACAGCAAACGGGGAGCATCCTGGATTGCCGATCATCTCCTGATTAAAACTGTCAGTTGACGTGACGAGAGATGTAACACACATGAAAACGCCCGCACGCCCGCCCGCCCGCCCACACACACACACACACACACACACACACACACACACACACACACACACACACACACACACACACACACACACACACACACACACACACACACACACACACACACACACACACACACACACACACACACACACACACACACACACACACACACACACACAGTTCCATAGAGAGGAACATATCTGAAACAAATTTGACTTCCCACTCAATGTGTTATGGTTCCAAGAAAACACTATTTATAGGCACATTCTTTCCAATTAGCAGACGTGTGCAAATGCAAAGCAACCCACCCCCTCACACACACACACACACCAGACACACACACACACACACACACACACACAGGCACATATACGCACAATATACAGTAAATTCAAGCCCTTATATCCCTGATCAGATCACCTGTATCTGGATCATTAAACACTGATACATGTGGAAAATAGGAAGACATACATAATAATACATATCATAAAATATTTCACCATCAATCATCAACAAGACTAGAAAATAATTTATCTCATCTATTTTGCGTTACATCAGTAAAGTAGTATAGTTATAAATACAGAGGTTAAGAAGAGGTTCCCAAGTTTTTTTTAACACATATTCTCACTTTAATTATTCCTCCCCTCCTTAGAGAGATACCTTCCAACTCCAATGTCAGAAAATCTCATTCTGCTGTTTGTGCTAAAGTGCATGGGGAAGTTCAGCTTGTTCAAATAATATTGTTAGTTTGAGTGTCTGAGTTTTCCAGATCAAGAGAGTCTGTTCCAGATTCGACCTTTGTGGAAGGAAACATCGAAGTTGGAAATCCAAACGTCGTACTTGAAACTGTTGCTGACAAATGGTTGGCGCTTCGTATTGAGTTTGACTGAACTTTTAACCTCACTTGCGGCGGACATCAACATGCTATCTGTCTGGTAAATGATACAATTAGGACGGTAGGTACAGCTATGTGTAGCGAGTGCCTCTTCACAAAAAAGGGATTTAGAAATGAATGACATCATTGCCATTGCTTCAAGTTAGGCTTCATCCATGCGACTACTTTTTTTGTTTAAAAACAGCAACGAACTCCGTCCAGGTGAGCATTTCAGCTCTGTATCAGCATTAATCCCTGTCCATATACTAACACACCTGAAAAAGTATCACCACATGACCGTTAACATACACTGAGCATGTGTGTAAGAAGCCAATTATGGACTCTGCAGTCGGTTACTCACTCACAGAAAATACTATGAACAAGAAAGAACGATTGTGAAAAGTGAGAGTGCGAGTAGTAAGAATAAGAGTTTTGCCTTCACAGCTGGTGGCTGAGTCATGACTGATGAGAACCAATCAGGTAGCGAATGCGGGAGACTGCGTCGTCCTTTCCATACATCTCCGTTTTACCCTCTCATACTGCATCTCAGAGTAGTGTGGATGGCAGGCAATGTCGCAAAAGTGATGAGCTTCTAAATAAAAAATTGGCAATGTGGATGTAGCCTTAGGCAGTTAGCCCTGCCAAACTAATTTACATATTGATCATGATGCAGGCAGAATATAGATAATAAGAATGCCCGTTTACACCATGTGTAAATGGTATAAGTGCTATAAATACCGGGTGTAATGTGGACCTCCTCTAACTGAATCTATCTCACAACAAGGAGATTTTGTTCCCCCTTTCATTATAGGTCGAGTATGCTAAGGAGGAATGGTTACGGCAGAAGAAAAGAAAAGGTGTAAATAATGAAATTAATCACTGGTAATCTTGAATATATAGCGTGTGATTACTGTTTCTCACAGTCTTGATAAAGGTTGAATCTATCCTTTTAATCGCAGCTATTATAAACCTGCTTAACCTGAGCCACATGTTCCAGGGCTCTATGTTCCACTTCATCTCTGATCTCCCTCATCTGCAGCTGATGTCCTGCTGCAGTGCGTCTGCTCCTTCAGGCTTGGACTCGGTAGGCGATCTAAATGCCATAAGCCACATCTATAAAAAGCCCTGAATGCACACACAGAGGAGACCAGGGAGGAGTGGGATGTCTAGCTGGTCTAGTGGTCTGCATGGAAATACTCGTTCTTCCCTCCCCTACTCACGCCGTACTCTTCATTGCACTCGGGTGCGTCCCATCACCTCCTGCCATCCTGCTCAGCAAACCGCTCAGTGCCATGAAGATGTTTATGGTATTTCACACTCTGCCCTGCTCGGCCTCGCTCCTCTGAGCGACAGCTTCCCGAATGGCATTAATAAATTCAGTCGCCCTGTTAGCCGTCTTCACTTCAGTTCACAGAGGAACAAGCACTCAGTCTGCATTTGTGAGGAACCTCGGGTCAGAAGGGTAGGTTTGTCTCAAGCATTTTATCAGCTGTAAAATACCAACTGTGTGGTGCAAGTCGGTACACTGCAATACTACAATTACATTGCTGTAGTAAAAGTTCTTATAGTCATGTTTGTAGGACACTGGTCTTTATTTAGTCAGTTGTTAGGTTTTTAGGATGTGGGTAGTATTTCGACGGCATGGTGCACAACAACAGCAAATGCAAACATGATCCTCCTTAGTTTGATTTAATTTTCATCGTCTGTGCTCCACCATGTCCTACAAGCGGCATCTGGCCCCGAGGAACACGGAGCTCAATGGAAGTTCACTCACTCTTGCTTTATCTCACAGCATCTATTCTATCTTGCCTGTGCCTAAAGGGCCACTGCCGGCATGCCTGTGCGTGCGTGTGTGTGTGCGTGTGCGTGTGCGTGTGCGTGTGTGTGTGTGTGTGTGTGTGTGTGTGTGTATGCGGGCTAGCTCGTCTTACTTTAAAGGTGGTTGACCAAATGTGAAAACATCAATTTTAACCGTTTGTCTCTCAGGGGGCTCACAGGGGTGTTTGGCTCAGCCTCACACTTGGCCTTTCAGAATCCTCTCTGTGTAACATTAACTTTTCATCCTGTTCCTAATGTTGCCAGCCCCTGTGGACAAACAAGAAATTAGAGTGGGCATGGGAGGCGGAGACAGGCCAACAAAGACACATACAATGGTCGCAGCGGTGAGGGAAGATCCATCACTAAAGTGAAGGGGAGTGGGTGTGGAGAGGAATGTGCTTTAGACTGCTGATCCATAACCTGTGGCATATTGAATGTTAAAATACCACATATGCCCCTCAGATGAAAAGCCCTTCCCTCTCCCACTCTCTTCCCACGGCTAAATGATTTAACATCGGTGCCAGGGCCAAGTGCCTCTTAAAGGAACATACAAGTGTTGATCCTCTCTTTGGCACACATCTTTACGTATTAATCGGTTGCAATCCCTGAGCTAATTCCTGGTGTGCTGCTTTCTTGGTATTCTTTCAGCACTTAAGTTGTATTAACAGTTAAATGAATGCCATATTCAAATTAACACACACCTCAAGCCACTGACTTTGTATTCATTTCATGCCGCCAGCAAAACATTAGCTGATGGTGATTCTAAGACCCACAATACTAAACACTGGGAATAGAAATAATAACAGAGGGGAAATGGTATAGTGCTCCTGCTGCAATAAACACAATTTATACTATAGGTGCTGTAGCTTCATGGACAACATTTGTGGTAGAAGGGGCAAACACTGTGTTTTTTAATAAGCTACTCTAGCTAGCTATATTAATCTGAATACTAGTTACAGAAGCAGACTGTATGTGTCTATTCGATAGAGGTCTGAAAGGTATCTTCATCTTAAGAAAGTATTCAAGGCAGCGGGAAGATGGTGCAAAGATGCAAAGATGCACATTGTCTTTGCCGAAATCACTGGTCGATCTTTCACTAGAGTTTGTGACAGACAGTGTCGGGACGAAGCAAACACAAGAAAACTGATTCATAAAAACAGTTAAAAGCAGTTAAAAGACAATTTTACAAACTGTGGCCTGAAAAACCACCGTCAACCACCACAACACTTGCGTCAACAAAAACCCGGTTGTGACAAGCTTTACTAAGTTGATACTTACTCTAGAGCTGCTGTACAATGTAATATGATGCTAATTTCTTTTTCTTCATCCTTGGTTTTAGTCAACACAGTGTCACTTCAACTCGTCTCCCAGCCCAGGTCTCGCTGGTTGTAAAAAAAAATTAATGCAGTTTCATTGGTTGGGTTCTGCCTGTATTGACAAATTGATTTATCTACGAATGCGTAAAGCCATGGTTTGCAGCCATTTAATTTCATTCTTGTTAAATACTCCTACTGAGCACATCGAATCCTATTTTCCTAGAAACTCTGAAAACCCATGGCTTGCTATGATTAGTGGAGGGACTGGATTGTGAGTAAAGTTTCAAAACGAATTTGATTCTGTTAAAGATAAAGGTAATATTTTCCTAATCCAAAGTTACTGTATTCACTGAAAAGTGGCCGTCGGGTACTGGTGTTGACAGGGAAAGCAAGGGTTCTGTCAGCTTGTCGCGCTCGGTTGCGGGCAACACACTCGGTTATATCTGGAGCAGTTCTGGCCTCTGAGTCCACCTGATGAAGAAAGCTGCAAGCATATGAGTGATATCTCCTAAAAAACCCACAGTGGGTGTTGTTTTAAAACCTCTTTGAATAAAAGGTGTCAGAAAGGTGGGTAGTATTGCGCAGTTTGATTGAGCCTCTCAAATCCCTCATGGCCGCGGCCCATTGCCCAGCTGGATGACACACTGCTAAACACAACACGCCTTGATAGTGTAGCTGTAGCGGTGAAAGATGAACCACTGGTTTCATTGTCCTCCCAGGTACAAAAGGCCCTCTTTGCCAGTTGTGACGATTTTACCCAGCATCAATCTTGGTGCACAAAGGGCCATTAGGCGAAAGCAAAGTCTTCACAGATTTTTTTCCTCCCGTATTACACAGCTCTTCACCTTGAACGAACGGTTAGCGATTCGAATAGACTACACGTTTTGTCAGAATTCTGCAAATATCTCCTCACGGTCCGCTAGCTATCCGTTCTGTGTGCGCTGAAAAAAAATCCATCTTACTTACACAGCTTTGGCTCTGTATTTTGGGAAACAAAAAAAGCTGTTCTACCCGAATAGCACAACACCATTCCAACCCATCAGCAACAGAGGCATTCATGCTCGGGCAGCAGACCCTGTAGGTTCCGCCTTGGCAATGCGCTTGCATGAATATTGGGGGTGGAGCTTCTGATGGAGCACTGAATGGAGGGGTGTATTTGTTTTGCTGTTGACTTCAAATATCAACAGACTCTCTGCAGAATAACAAACCCTACCTTGAAGTTGAGCAGGCTCAACTGAACAGAACCAAGCATCTTCCTTTAAACACACCATCCTCACACTGCTCACATTTTCCACTGTATGGCATTTACCGCCTGTCAGAACACTGTTAAAGATCCATGAAGAGAAGAGTGAAAACATGCATAAACCATGATGGGAGCTGCTGCCCTGTCTGAATGGGACATCTATAGGCTGAGCAGGTATGAGAGCTGTCAGTGTGACGCCACAGTGGGAGTGGATCTCAGGCATGCTAATGTGGCATTTGGGTTCAGAAGTGAATGTGACAGGACATAATGGGACTGGACAGGGCACCCGCAGAACCCAAAGTATGAGTGTGATAACCAGCTCTTCCTTTCTCTCACTCATTTCATATGAGGTCAATCTGAATTCAACCACAGTACAGAGTTTAATCAATACACACATGCCAATCTTACTTCATGACGGAATCAGTCTGTGCTGCAGAACTGATTGACGGGGGCAAAACTGTCTGAAACCTTACAGCTGGGTTTCAAAATGATAAAAAAATGTATCCTGTTGTTTTTTTCAGAGCAAGGCTTTGAAAAGTGGTTTCCTGTGTTTTCATTTTCTTCTAGTGTGTGTGCGCACAAAGACCAAAAATGAATACAAGCACAGGTATGTGACAGTTGTGGTGAGACATATACTGTACATGTAACAACAGGTGGAACCAAACTAATGCACTGTAAGAAGCAATGCAGCAATTAAATAGAGGAAGAAGAAAACTGCACACTTGTATACCAGTTTCAAAACATCAAAAAAGGGTTTGCATTTATTGTATTATGAAGGAAAAGCACTGAAACATGTTTGGAAGTTGTTAACAAAAATTAAATATTTTTTAAAAATCTGATTTATACTTCTGCAGAGCATACATTGTGGACATTCAACTTGTGCCTTGGTGTTTCTATGTCACTTTGCAATTGCATTGCTAAAGCGAGAGTTTGCGATGGGGTTTAACTTTCTAGGTCACTGTAAGTGTGCACTTCAAAAAATGGACATTATATTCCTTTCTCTGTTTTAGCATTAAAATAGGCTATTTTGTTATAAAAAAAATGGTAAAATGTTCATGTATTTATAAAACAGGGTGTTGTTATCATTGAATTTCACAAATGGCCGAGTGCAAATTAATGAAATGTTTCTTTTTTATTTTTCCCTGAATGGAATAAAGCTGTTTGGTGTTTTCTAAGAATATATAGACTAGTCAGCCACAGGAGGTGAATTTGGGCCTCTGTTATTCTGTACCATCGATTGATCACAGTGCCGTAGTGATCGCCAGCCTTCTAACTTTCCCTCTCACTCTCCATTCCTGCTTGGCCTATTGGCACATTAATCCCAAGCTCCAATAGCTGCCGTAATGCAGATTGCATTAGCTGTTGAGCGATCAAATTAGGCACAAACACACTCATCCGCCTCCGCAATCAGTGGCACTTTCCAATGGAGACAACTACTACACGCTTACAATCAATTTGCAACCTTAATCTAATCGAGCAGCTCACAAGTAGCTCTGTGCCCCGTTTTATTTGTTAGACACTTGGTGACATGAAAAACATGAGCTGTTAAACACACACACACACACACACACACACACACACACACACACACACACACACACACACACACACACACACACACACACACACACACACACACACACACACACACACACACACACACACACACACACACACACACACACACCTGAAAAACGCATGCATGCATGCACACGCATTCATAAACCCTTTTTCCAACCTTCATATCCACACACGGACATGCTTCGCTACATCCACAAATAAACACATTTGCCTCCTGCATGTCCCATGAGCTTGCTGCATTCTTATTAGGAGTTAGTTAAGCTGTAAAGCAGCGAGCAGAGAGCGGGCAGGAGATGAAGCTGACGCTGGCCCTTAATCAACACCATTTATCTCACAAGCTTGCCTTCAGCAGCTTCCCAAACAAGAGAGAGGCGAGAAGAGCTCCACAGTTGGACAGAAAAGAACAAGTTAACTGAGTTGCAAGAACTTTTTTTTTTTAATGAGCTTCTCCTAATCTTCTTACACCTAGAGCCCCCTCCTTTGTTTGAGAACAACCAAATGCAGAATTATTTCGTTAATGTCTAAAAATAAATATGAATTAACAGCACCGCAGTGTAACTGGGAGATTTAGTTTGAATATCAGTAAATTAATGCTGAGGGCTAGTTGCTTTCTTTATTTAAAAAAAAAAAGCACTTTTCACGGAAAAAGATCCCGATTTTTAAAAGATGAGATGGGATTTTTTTGTTTATTTACATACAGCCAAAGGAAGTTGTCTTTCCTGCAATTAGATAAGACATAGTTCATTGTAGTTAACAAGTAAACAAGGTCATATCGCAGCGGCACAGCAATATGAAGAGGTGAAAAAAAACACTAAACAGCAGGTTTGAGCTACACCTGGTATTTTTACATTTTGATTGTCACCCATATATTAATATCACTGATTTAATTGATCAAAAAAATGTCCATACTTTTTAGAAGAATTAAATATTGACCCCTATACTGTCGACATGTGAGTCTAAAATCTTAATGACTGCAGTCTTCGATCAATATTCAGAGCAAATATTCAACCACATGGATCTACAACATTCCTCCCACAGGGAGAGAATAAACAGAATCAATATTTGCACCCATGAAGCATTTCTCCAGGCTCCACGAAACAAACCATGGCTGTCTCATCTCCTAATGAGGGATGGCTCACCAGGCATCTTTAACACATGTATTGTTCCCACTGCAGCTCCAGGCTGCTGCTAGTTAAAATGTGACATACACTAAGTGTCCCAGCTGACATTGGGCGAGAGGTGGGGTACACCCTGGACAGGTCGCCAGCCCATCACAGAGTCAACTTTACATTACATTAATTTAACTGACGTTTTTGTCTAAAGCAGCTTACAATAAGTGCATTCAACCATGAAGATATTACCCAAAATGTGCAAGAATCATTAGAGTAAATAGACATTTATCAAACAGGCAAGTGCCCTTTTTTTATATTCAGAGATCAAAAAAACATTCACTCTCACATTTAAAACTATGGTCAGTGTAGACTAGAGTCTCCAGTTAATCTAAACAAACTGCATGTCTTTGGACTGTGGGAGAAAACCCACGCAGACCGGGTGAACATGCAAACTCCACCAAACCACCGTGCTCTCCTAGTATTACGGTGTAGTAAAAATGCAAGAAAGAAGAAGATAGATTTTGACATGACAACATTATGCATCATTTATCCTAAATTCTTACCCTGGATGTCATGCAAGGCAAAACAAAATGTAACTTTCTCACAATCCATTTGCTCTACACATTATCCATTCAAATGGGCTGGTGTCTCTTTTTCCTTCTTCTTTCTATCTAACTATCAACAACACTTTTATATACAGTATGTTGTGTTGGAATATTGAGCCAGCTGAGATTTAGCTGCAAAAACCAATGGTGTTTCATGTGACAGGATGCATATAAAGTATGGGAACACTAGTACATACACTGACTTCTGATTGGTAATTTTGCCTCCAAGTTCTGCTGAAAACAGGCTTTCCATGCAGGCAAACATGGAAATGAGGCAAAAGTGATCCGCCTGCCTTTTCAGAGTTGCAGAAAATGATTCTTCTTTTCTTTTTTTCTTTTTTTTACAAATAGTTGGTGTTGTGTATGCTGTCTGTTAAAGATTCAACCCAAACTGAAAGATGGCATGCCTGGCTGTGTTTTCTGAGTAGATTGTATAGACGAAAATTTTTTGGTATTAGTAAACATAAGCGCTGATATCGATGTCTGTGTAAGGCTCACATCGGCCGACCGACATATCGGCCTGCTCTACTTCTTTGTCGAGTTTGCAGGTTCTCCCTGCGCCTGAGTTTTCTTCAAGTGCTTCAGTTCCCCCCGAAAGTACAAAGACAGACAAAGAAGGCGTCAGGTGAATTTGAAACTTGTCCGTTGGAGGGAATGTGAGTGTAACTCTCGAGTTTTTAGCTCCATTCATTCACTCGTTGCAGCCAACCACACCTTCATTTTCAGTGCCAAAGCAAACCCCTTGTATATAATATTGTCTAATTTATCACTATTTGCCTGCGGTCATGTTTTCACTTACACGTGTATCGTCTCAGCGGGAGCCCCGTCAAATTTCCACCTCCATTCATTTTGCAGCTGTAAGCTAATGTTGACGTTGATCGATGAATATTGTTGATTGATAAACACATTCGAAAGAGAGGGCAGTGGTAGGAAATCTACTCTGAAAACTATTGGAAAAAGAGTTGACAATGCCAGTGAGGTTGGCTATGGCTACGAAAACTGACTTCATAACGTTAATCTAAATTAAATCTGAATATTTATTCTTGACTTGTTAAAAAGTAGAGTCACAAGTTGACAACGCCCTCGGGGAAGCTTGGAATAGATTTTACACAAAGCAAAAATAAGGAGGGTGTAACAAACGCAACAAAAACTGACATTATATCAAGAAACTGTTAGAAACTTGAGGTTAAAAAACTGAAAAAAGTGAAGAAAAGAAAGAAAAAGGTTACGTAATGCACAGATGAAGTAAAGCAGGGAGTGGAAATGCATTTCACATTCGGGCAAACTTCTGTCCTGTGGACATAAACGGTTTTCATACTTTAACTCCAGAAAAATGTCTTCAGCCCAGACATTTTCTGGAGTTTGCTGTTTATGAAGACAGCAACAGATTGGCTGTTTACAACAGCAGGAACATTTCTGTAACATTTGCTCGTCGCAGATTTTCCTGCTCCGTTCCAGCATTTGCGAACATTTGAGTTCTCGCATACACGTGACTGTGACACATTCTCCACAAAGTTGACATAGATGGTGAGCCTATGTCATGTCAGGATATGTTAAAAACTTTCAGGTGTTTACAGTGGGCTCTGATTACATGAGGATACAAGTTCCTGCTCCGCAATAATTGTTAAGTAAAATAAATTCTCCCCTTAGAGATCTAATTGCAAACAGGAAGGAGCGCACACACAAGGGCATAAGAACACATTCAAACAAACAAACACATATAGAGTGAGTGTAAGAGACTTTGAGAGTCCTAAGTAAACGCCTGCTAATTAAAAGGTACTGTATTGAACAAACTGCTCTCTGAAGCATTAAGACTTCCCATCACCGAGTTCATTAAATGCTGAAATTACCACTGCACATCCGATTGCCTGCACCAGAATCGTCCTTGAGAAAATCAATATGACTTATAGATGTATTTTTCAGGTCAAGTGTTGTTGCAGCAGGGCCACAGTTTTAGAAAACAATCTGCCAGAGATGGGACACCAATCCAGAGCCACAAATTGGGTCACAAAGTTCAACAAACACCTTTATAAGTCTAGGCGCAAAACAAAAAGCAACCGTCTGAAGATCTCTCCCCGGTATCACAGAAGCTGACAAGTGTCCACCTTTAAGATTAATCTATGCATCTGTGTATACTGAATATATTTTGAAGATATTTTGCTTCAGGTTTTGGGATAACAATTCATTTTCAGTTTATTTTCTTATCTCCCTTTATTTCATTCCCTTAAAGACACCTCTTAATCCCATTAAAAGCACCGTGACATTTTCTTTCTCCTGGAGACTTCCGGAATGAAAATGGATTGTGAAATCGCCTGGGACAACGAGAGGAAAGAACACAGTGGCAGAAGATGAGGACAAAGGAGATGTGAGCTCAGGTTTGATCATAGGAGAGTCAGTGTTTCATCTGAACATTTTAAATCACTTGCCCTCATTTCATTTTGGATCCCCTCAGCTAAATCAGGTCTGACTTCAAGAGGTAGATTTTCTCAGAAAATGATGCTTTCTAGAAATTCTTTGGCTGGGGCCTTTAGTACAATCAAGTTCTCTCATTTCCTGTTGTACTATTCTGCAGGGTTATCCCTGGGAGCTACAGAGCCCGGAATGTGTGTAATGTTTTTATAAACCTTGCCTGTGGTTTACTAATTCATATGCGCAGTTTAAGTAAGTCAGTAATTAAACTCACTGAGGTGTAAGCCACCCTTCCTATCGGCATTTCGATTCACCGCCTGCCTGCAGCTAAACTTCAGAAAGCGGTAAGCTGTAATAGCCAAGAACTGTGAACCGAAATGCCAAAAGCGACAGCTAACGGACGGTGAGGAAATATTTGCTAATTTTTACAAAACGTGTACTGCTTTTTAGTATCGCTTACGGCCCTTTTAAGGACTAGATAAAGCAATTGCATATTTCTGTAGGGAAAAGGATGCATATTTACACTTAGAACTTTTTATTTTTCCTTGTTCCCCCTTAAAACACTTCTGAAAATAATTCTCACGGGAATTAAGCAGTTTGATTCCTCAACGAGGTCAAAGGTATTCAGATAACTGCAGTACATTCAGCAAAAATAATGTACAAAAACATCAATATCAGTTTTAATCTCAATGTCATGGTCTGCGAACTAAGTATTTGATTGAGGTGAAGCACACGTTCAACAGACAGAACACATATGCAAAATAAAGGAGGGAATAATCACAGCAGCATTGCTGAGCAAGTACAGAGCATCCTGCACAGTGTTCCCAGAACATTACCACTTTTGCAACATAAACACAGCATGCCCCATCTCCCATCATATTTCTCCTTTCCTATGCTGTTTGTACGGAAGTGCCCAAAGGCCAGTGCTTGTCTGTGTGGCTACTTTACATAAGCCCAGCATCCTCTGTGCATCCACTGGAAAACAAACTCACAGAAAAAGAGGTCTGCAGCTGCAGCACCACAACAGTGGTAAAACTAGAATGACCGCCTCATGGTGTTATGTTCCCCCCAACCAGTCAAGCTGAAGTTTACATCCGTGTCTGTCCAGACTCATATATGTAGTGAAGACTATGAAGGGATTTAATTTAGGAGCATAAAGTGTATTTTGTCATAACAAGCGTAGTAATCTTTGAATTATGGCCCAAAAAAATCTGTCGTTGTTCCAAATAAGACAAAATCCCCTCACGGCATTTCTGAGCTTCCCCATCCACTAGAGTGGGACAGACAGATGGACAGACAACCTGAAAACATAATGCCTCCGGCTACAACTGTCACCAGCGTGGTGATATAATCAAGTGACAGAGAAGCAAAACTTGTAATGCTTTTTGGGAAATGTCAACAGCTGATCTCTTTTGACACGTCTGCTCCTGCTCTGCTCCCGCGTCTCAGGATCCAGAGGGTCGGGGATTAGCTACTGTATGTTGCACCCAGAGAGGTCTCTCTCAGTAATCTGGCATCTATTTAATATTTGCTCACCCACAGTGGCGAGGCGGCGTGGCCTTTTCACTGGAGAACAGCCAGAGAGGCAGGATGACTGACTGAGAGGGGACTTGAGCTGGAGATCAAGGTTTGACCACCAGTGGTGGGCAAATATTCAGACCTTTGATAGGAGTGAAAATGGCCGGCTGTGGACCTGTCTTGACCTGGAGAACTTCCAATATAGTGAGGGAGATTTCACTCGCAGCAAACAGAGACCATCTGATGATCATTCAAAACATCACCCATTTCATTTGTCTTGTTAATTTGTAAATCTCCCCCATTATCTCCAAATTATATGATGCCACCGACAACAAACACACAACACTGTGCAAATGTCAATATGGACAAAGAGACTGACATAAACACAATCATATTTTTTAATTCAAGTGGACAAAAAAGGTGCTACTTACAAAGCAATTATTTTTTTGCTAAAATTATAGCAGGCAAGTGCTTTTACAATTTTCAATATTTGATTTATAAAGTATGAATAACCCTGAACTGTTGAGGCTCATTGTTTGTTTGTTTTTTAAACATAACACTAGTGTTGCTGAGTCAACGTGTTGCATTTTGATTATTGGTCAAGAAATAATTTGTACTTTTCATGGTCTAAAACATGATAGTGGCCTCAACCACACAAAGAGAACTAAATGCAAAAAAAAGTAAATTGTAAAGTCAAAAGTCAGTGTAATCGACAAAAAAGTAAATGGAGTTTAAAAAAAAAAGTCAAGTATACTGGAGGTTGTCTTATGATCACAAAAGATTAATTATTTTAGAGTTAGATTAAAATGTCATAATCCATACCCAAATATTTTCAAAAAGACGTTTGTCATTGAATTAAAAATGTGGAAACTTTCGTGTACACATAGATCAAAAAATTGGGCTTTAAAATCAGGCTAACAGCATTGCTACCGGATTCAGAAATTATATTAGTTTAGAAAATGTACATCATCTTGGTTTTTAAATGTTCCACTTTTTCATATCTCATATTTTGTCTCTATTCTCATGCAAATGGCCCATGCCATGTTAAATCTTTTCTAACTGCAAATTAACACGTACTATATGGTGGAAAAATATATAATTTCACTCATATATAATTTCACTAATCAAAATGAATGAGACGATTTTGTGTATTTTGGAAGAACAATAAGACATGTGGTTCACTTAAATCTATAGAGTCAGTTCTTTGTCTGTCTCTGTCTCCACACTCTGCTCTGCTCCCATATCTAAGCTGTGCCATGCACTTCCTATGATGATGCAAAGATAGTCAAATCTTACACAGTCTACTACTTCAAAAACAGACAGATTTAGACAGAGCCCAAAGTTCCTACAGAGAATTGCTTCTTAAAGGCCATGAACTTTAGTTTAAAGGCCAAGATGTCCTTGCGGCCTTTGCTGGATGTAATAAGCTGAAATCAAGTCAATAAGTCACACAGAGCTATCTGATGAGCAAGCTACTTGACACACAAAGAGGATTTTGTGAGAGCATTGTCAGAGAAAAGTTCCTTTGTTAGAAGGTCTTTATGTCTATGTAGTATTAGGCCAATCTCCTGTACACCGGTCCCACACAAATGTAATTTACTGTAAACAAAAGTCCACTGTCTGTTTTTAGGATAGCTACAACTTTAGAGAGAAGGTAGATAGCAATAAGTAGAAAAAAGGATTAGAAATTCCAGTGTGTTTGAATGTGTCTAGACTGAACTAAACATTATAAAGTATAACTTAAGTGTGTTAAAAATAAATGTCAGTGACAGTGGTTGGTTAGCATATTTTAGAAAAAAGACTGGTGTCTGTTTTTTCTCTCAATTGTACCAGAGAATGCGGGGCTGTTTCCAGGGCAACTTCCAGTTGTACCTGATGCAGAATAATGAGACGTAACTACTAACTTAAACTGTAAAATAAATGTAATGAAGTATAAAGTAACATAGAATTGAAATACAGCAGTAAAGTACCCCAAATTTGATGTACTTTCCACCAGTGAGAAAAAGCAAATTTACACAGTATCACAACACGCTACTAACAATTCTGATTGAAGTGTGAGCAAATTGTGTTCTTGGTATACTTTACCCAGTCAGCTGTCTGATACACGGAGCAAATTGTTCAAGGTCAGTGACCCACATCCACAAGTTACTGCCGCAGTGACAACTGGTCATGAATCAAAACATGTTGGAGAAATGTTGACAAGATGCCAACCATTAAGAGAAGCTGTAGCAGACTCCTTCTCACACACGCAGCTGATAACAAGCCAAGGTGGTGACCTTTACATCTAAATGGAACACCTTTCACTGCCACAGAGTTCAGCAGCAGCTACTTCTATCAGTGCAATATGGACCTTTTTGGATTTTCCCAAAGCTCCCAAGATTTTACGAGCTTAAAAATAAGATAAATGGGCGACTTTTAAAGTACTCTCTGCTTCAGAGAGACACTTAAGCAATACTACTTGTATTTATAAAGATTAAGTAATAGCTGGAATTGAAGGTGTGTGTCAATCCCTACTACATTTGGGTGGGTTGGTTGAAACCACCAGCTCATCGCGGTTTTCAGACACGAACTTCAGAAAACGTCCGCACAATTGTGCCCGGGAATTCTCCGGAGTTTGCCGTTTACGTATGTTGAACGCAGCAGGAGATTGTCCGAGTCAGATGCGTTCCCAAGAGCAGGAAAATATCCAGAAAGTTTTGTGGGGTTGGTAGAACATGCATGGATGCAGGACATGACGATAAATCAGTTTTTTTGTTTCAATTCATCAACACTCCCACTCATTTGCTGTGAATCCTCCGGAGATTCTCCTTCAGTGTTCTGACATGGGGTACCTCAGATTTTACTAGGTGGCTGACAAAGGAAAAGTTAGTTTGAATATCGGACCAACATCTGCGGACATTTTCACAAACAGCCCCCCGGAGAAGTTCAGGAGAAAGTCCGGACTTCAGTGCATGTCTGCACATGCAGCTCATGTAACACTTTGCAAGCCAGCAATAACATTGTAATACAAATGACTCCAGCTGGGCAAAATATTCATTTGATTCTAGTCTCATGTGTGCAGCATTTTTTAAATATTTTCCTCCACATAGTCAGTATCTGTTTGAATTTCTTGGGATGGGATTTTGGATTTATGAATATGCTGCTACTGACTGTTGTTTGTGCAGCCACAGTGCGATCTGCTCCTCCCACTGTGCAATGGGAGCGGGTATGTACAAAGACTTCCTTGATCTAAAGTATGTACTCATTGAATATCATCAGCCATTTCATCTGCTCGTACATGATGTAGAATGAATATGCTATAGGCATCCTGACGCAAGAAGATTAGTCACATCGCTGACCTACATGTATTGTGTCATCTTGACTTTTGCCAGTAGTCCTCAGTATGTAGAGAATCAGTAGCCATAGTTGCTCTCATGAATGAGAGATCTTTCCCAGTTGTACTGGCTCATGTTCATGTTGTCCATTCAGTGTTGCAGATTTTTGCAGATTTTAGCTATCCGATCACAATATGATAAATAATTGTAGGATCATTGACTATATGCATGAAAGTTCCCATCACCTTGAACTTTTTTTTACTTTAGAAGAGCTAACAGCAAAAACCAGCAGTGTACCTCAAGAACCAAGAGTCAATGCAACCATTTACCTAATAATTTATTTATGTCAGCAAAACCTTAACAATTGTTGAATATGCCAAACTAATGCTAAATTCAATGTATTTCCTACTGTTACATCAAATCCTATTTGCTTGAGCTGATTATAGACCATTTACTTGGAATGATCTCACTAGTAGAATTGAAGTAGAAGCCGACCTACCCAACCTACCGAATAGATTCAGCTTAGTCTTTGCAAATATATATATGAACTATAGGGACTGACAAAGCCTATACATTGTGAAAACAATTGAAGTGAACCATCTTCCAATAGGACTTCATTTCAAAATTATTTCCATATCAAATATGTACAAATATATGTGAAATTAGAATTTCTTTACAAATTTCAAGTAACTTTGGCCCAAACTAATGGTTCAAATCCTCCGGATTACATTAAAGAAAAAGCTCCGGAGGAAAAAACGGAAATAATTCAATATTAAGGCTACTACAGTTCCCCGAAAGCCTGGAAGAGTGAAGAGTAGAGAGTAGAGGCCCAGTCTGTACAAAGTGCTTCAACACATCATCGCCCGTTCTTTGTAGGAAAGACAATTGTGATGAAACTGTCATGACTATCATTGGTGGCTAAATATAGTCTTTCCTCCATAGACTTCAGAAATGGCAGACTGAAGGGACAACAAGGCATATTAATTGTAAACACAAAAGACGGAGCCTTGCGGGTCAGAGACCGCCTCCAGCTCCGGACTGCAGCTCTCTGTTATGTTAAGCTTATTATTTTTGAGAGCCATCGAGAAACAAGAACCTTGTGTTAACCAATAAAAATGTAATGGAAGGAACAATGGTGTGGAATGACAGCATTAATAATGAAAGAGACTTATCTTGCTCTCACCACAACCTCCATATTAAAGCACAACGACAAACACACACACACACACACACACACACACACACACACACACACACACACACACACACACACACACACACACACACACACACACACACACACACACACACACACACACACACACACACACACACACACACACACACACACACACACACACACACACACACACACACACACACACACACACACACAGAGCAGAGATGCATGCACCTCCTCCAACTCAAATTTTCACCAAGCTACCAAGCAATCACTCACAGAGACACATGCTCGCTCGCAAACTCACACATCACTTATCGACTCGCACTTTGCTTTCTGCTCTTTGATGGCATTGCAGCCACAGCCCGTGCCATTCTGCACCGTCCCACGCTGAAATTGCTGAACAATGTGCAGTTAAGGAGTCTGCGCCCTGAGCCTACAGGAGGCATTAAAGATGCAGTGGGGCAGTAGAGGATCAAAACAGGTGCAATGTTGCCACACCTTCCCCAATTTCCCCTTGGGCTGGTTTAAAGTTCTACAGTAACTGCCTGATGAAAGGAGCTGGGAGGGTCATTGTAGAACCGTGTAAAGCTTCTTCATGGCTGATGATACAATGATGATTACAGTGTGTACCAACAATGCTGCTTTTGGGTTTGTGGTCTACTGGATAAAAGCTTAAAGTGTACCTCACGGGTGTTAACATGATGATCAGATAGCACCACTTTTGTCCTGTTTTTCCCCAAGTGGGACACACTGTTTTTTCAGCTTGCAGCTTGAAGGCACCATATAACAGTTCCTTTTTGATTCCACAGATATCCCAGATAGCCATAATTGGAGCTTGGTTAACCTTCAAACTGCGTACAGAGATGTAACAAAGCATCTGTAGGTTGGTCTGACTCTGGCTGAGCAGGAAATATGGTCCGGTTCCCCAAAAACCAAATTATCCCTTCAAAATATTTGCAGGTAGCCTACCCTCAAAGACCCCACCTGTATAAATGCAATCCACAAACTCCTTTTCAGGTGCTGAAAATTACCAACATCTATCCAAAAATAATTAGTGATGGCAAATCTTATTGGCATATTCCATCATCATATCCTTTCTACAACGAGACAGTTGGGGAAAGTCGGACAAAAAGGGAAAAAATTATCTTTGAACAATGCTTCAAATAGAGCACGACCGATATGTTTTTTTGGGGCCAATACCGATATTAGGGTCTGCAAGATTTCCGACGCCGAGATATATTTATATATATATAAATATATATATATATATATATATATATATATATATATTTTTTTTTATATATATATATATATATATATATATATATATATCTGTAAAAGATTCATAAGAGGAGAGACACAGACACACAGAATGAGTGGGGGTAGCAGAGTTGTTTAAGTGTGCAAATTCTACGTTCACTATTCTGCTGGTTGACAAACAGACAGACAAGCAGAAAGACAGACAAGCAGACAGACAGAAAGACAGACGAGCTGTAATATGCAATCTATAGAGAGTTTAGACACCAAGAATATTCAGATTTTATCGGAGCGAACTTCAATAACAGAACAGGCAAATACAGTACAACTCCATAGTTCACAATCCATTTTGGTAACAGTTAGTCCCAAAACAGTGGCTGTCTCATTTATATTCACCCACAAACAGACCGTCTGAACAGAGCGAAGGGCATCTCAGTGGTTGTTTACTCGGTGGATACACCGAGAATAAGTGCTGTTCTCCTGGCTAACCTCTAATCAGGCTATTGCATGAAATATAAATGCTGTGGACAAGCAAAACAAATTTTCTATATTTAATTCAACAAATAATAACATCAAAGAAGATGGGCAAGAGTGTCTGGTCAATAAACCATGAGCAGAATGGAGGTGAGGAATCCACACTACAGTGGTAGAGCGTGAAGGTGCCAGCAACTAAAAGGGGTGAAAATAGACAGGATTTGCCTCCATTTTGACAGAGGTGAACACCAGAATTCATCTTCACCGCACTGGTTGGTACAAGTCAGCAATATAAAATATATATATTCAGTACAATCATATTTTTCTTGGTTTTACAAACTATAACGTAAAGCATATAAATGCTGAATGGAGGGGAACTATCAGCATTGCATCTCGTCTCTGCTCACAGGGACTATTGGGATTGTCTGAGATAACCACCAAATCAAAATACATTGATTGTTTCCTTTTATTCTTCAGGCCCAGAACAGATGCATTCACAAAGCTTTATCAGGGCTCGACCAGGTCATTTAATATAGTGCAACAGCAACTTCTTCATGGGTTCAATTTTCCTTCTCGATGCTTTCATTTGGACTGATATCAATGCTCAGCTGCTGACCACAAATTACAACGACATCAGATATTCCATCGATCTATTGATACCAAGGGGCAACCCATCGTGACACCCACTGGTTTGTGAACTACAGTCTTGAAGCCTTGAGTTGAGCATTTTGACCATCTTGGATTTTTTCAAACCAGAAGTAACCATATTTGGAGGAATGTTGGGTGGGGCTGACTGAGATCTTGCCCACCTAAACCCGCAACCTGCACCTATTGGACAGTACTATCTGTCAATCACGCCTTATCCACACACCCAATGCATACGGTGCTGACGATAATTTACAAAATGTTTACAAAACTTCTCACTTGATGCATAACTGACATTATACATCAGGTGACAAGTTTGATCATTTTCTCATGGACTCTCTATAGAAACAGTCTTTCTTTCTTGCTTCAGTCTCCGGACACGGTGACTACGTCCAGTTTTATATACAGTCTATGATTATAAAAACCTTTGTGACAAAGAAATGTAATTGAGGCTTGATATTTTAGTTTAACCATAGGCTTGTTTTGGTGGCAAATGAGCTCCCCATTTGGGATTTATAAAGTTTGACATCAGAAGATTTCATATCAGTAAACATAAGCACTGATACCAATGTGTGGTGGTCAAATGACCATGTGTAATAGTAAACAGTGTCTGCTGATAATTGTGGGTGAAACATAATGTTTGTGTCTTTTAGCTACTGTTTTAGTTTTGTGGCCAGTATATTGTGTGTTTTAGTTCAGTCTCATTGTTCTCATCACCTTGTTTCAGCTGCAGCAGTGAATTTGAGCAGATACACCCACAGCAGATACCGTAGAGTACAAGGCGAGTACAGTACGTCACTCCAGTGTCTCCCTCCTTTACGAGTCCCATATTCTACAAACCTACTCAATTAATCATACATACACTATATACGCACACATTCACATACCATACTCTTAACCAAGCCTCTCTAAATCACACTCCATTATTCATTGTCCTCACTGTAGCTGGTCTGCATAGTGCACTCGCCACTCCACAACTCAAACTGGATGTTAGTCTGTTATTTGCATATCTGCGCACATGAGCGCCTCCTTCACGACCTGTCACAGCACTCAGGTCAACTGACGGACTCCTGCCAGCGCCTCAACCTCCAGACAAGTTGCCAAGTTAAAAAACTGATGCTTTCTTCACGGTGACATCAGCTTGCTTGACAGACAGGTCTGCGAGCTCACAACAGATGCACACTGACACTGGCCATGATTATGTAACAGCACTAGAGCCGAAAAGGGAATACTACTAAATTTTAACATGGAGTGATGCTATTCCCTGTGACTTCAGACCGTTTAGTCTGTGTCAGTGCACATGTTAGGAGTTTGTCCTGCCCTCTGTGTTCCAGTATGAAGAGTGCCAACTGCAAAAAAGATGAGAATGGTGGAAAACGATGATGGACTGAGTAGACAGTGGTTCTTAAAGGATTAGAATTTGTGGATGAGGACTTACTACTACTAAACTACTAAAACCTAAAAAGAGTGAAAAGAAAAACCTTGTACTTCCAAAAATGCAAAAGGTCTTTCTTTTCAACACCAGTTTTTTTGTGCACAATGACAATAAATGACTCTTACAGCATTGCTGTTGTGACTTACTTTTCTACTGCGACCAAATTTCAGTTAGTCAGACAAAACCTATTCACCTATTGTTAGTGTTTGCTGGGTGGGAAGCATCATTTATTAGTTGGTGCACTAGCAACTCTGAGGTGCCAGGGTGCCACGTGGGGCGATATCTGCATGGGCAGGTGCAAAGAAACAGCTGGTGGTGATGTGTGGAGACGTCTGTTAGTCTCCAATCATAAGATTTAGCCAATACAAATTGGGAGACAAAAGACAGTGTTGATGCTCATTTTGCCCTCATTCCACGTAATTGTTGTACAAATGAACAAATTATAAAACCCCAAACTTGTGCCAAGAGTTTAAGCTTTCTAATAAAAAGGTCTGTGACAGGGCCGGGGTGAAAGAGACCTTTTTCACATATCTTTAACATGCTGACATAGCTGGATACAGCCAATTAAATATCACCCCCTCCCCTTACTTGCCTATGCTCGACACAATACAACAACAGATGGAGGCTTCAACGCAGTAAAGTACTACTCCTATGGCATAATAGTACCATTCACACCACCACTATTTGCTGATCATCCAATGGATTTGTGCAGACAAGTGAATACACAGTTACACAGGAATACCAATGAATTTCAGCACTCAAATGACGTGACCCGTCTCGCCATCGGACAGTTTTTTGTAAACTCCTCATCCTCCTCTGTTGTGAATATGAGAAAGAAAAGTTCCACCTACAAAAGGTGAATGCGAGAACATCCAGCATATATTTCTAGACATAATGGTACATTTTCTGAATAGGAAGTGGGTCCTTTTTACCTCCTGTGAACAGACAGAAGCTAAAATAAACAGATGGACGGACGTGTGCGCACAGATGTGTGTGCACTCACACACACAAGTACAAATCGCGCATTATTCATGCAGTGGGATGTCCCTAAATGAATCCCTGTGTGTAAATGTCATCAGTAAATGTCAATAGCTTTTTGAGGCCTGTCCTGAGGACATGGAGCCCAGCATATGGGCTGCGGGACTCAGACGTACCTTCATTTCCTACTATGTCATCTATTCTTAATCTGCTTTAAAGACTTCATCTGTTCATGTGATGAATTAAACAACACAAATGCGAGGGTCTTTTGACAAGCGGGGAAAGAGGACAGATATATGATCACAAGGTGATTGTGAACCACTGCAGTAAGAGGAAAAAAGAGGGAAAAGAAAACTCCTGTTTCTAATATGTTGACATGCACTTGTCTTTGTAGGAGAGGAGCATGAAACAAGCAATTATTATGGAACTTTCGGAGAAAAATTGAACACTGGAAAACACTGGATTCTCAGGGCTCATTTTTCAATAAAGGGATAAATCCTGACTCAGTATCTGCACCTTATTACACAATATGCTTTGTACCTAAAGCGCCTTAGAATGACTAATGGTATCTCATATTGCCCGTACCTCGATGTATGAAGCAAGCCTCGGGTAGACCCTGTAAGGTCCCAGCACGTGGGACAAGGGTGTAGCGCAGGGGAAGCTGGTGGTCACAGCGTGGCTCACTTCTGGCAGAGAAAACACCTTGAAGCCAAACTTCTCATACAAATTCTGTAGTTCTTCATCCGGCTTCTCCTCGCCCTCGCACAGGACGCTGCCCACCGCGTAGCGACATTTCTCTGATGGCCTCTGAAGGGACAGAGAGAGGAAACAAGGGATAAAGCTTCAAAGTAAAATTTTTAAATAAAAAACTACAAATCCACTTCAGGCCCCTCAGAGTCCCTTCACAACAGTTGAATCTCATTTTATAAGATCCATCAAACAAAGCAATGTAATGAAGAAAACAATAGCATTTTTCATGCAGTTATATTGTGTTAGTATATTACAGCACATATCTGTTGGATTTAAGATAGACATATAATGATCTATCATAAATGGATCACAATTTAGAAAACATGTTAATTTAATTTGAAGAGGATATGGCAGTAAGTGTTTTATCACAGTTTATATCTTCAGGTAAATTAGATGCATCTGGTTTGTGTCAGCATTTTATTACACATTATTAGCTTTACCAACAGCAGGTGACAGATGCCCAACGAAAGACAAAGTATGGGAGGATAAACCGGACGTGCCGCTGGTGTGGTTAATGTTGTGTCAGCACAAAACTGCACAAGTGTAGAGGTAAAAATAGAAGCCGTCTGATTTAAACTTGTGGAGACGTTGCACCTTCACATAGTCTGAAGCGTCACCAGAAAGAGGGATGCCGGCTCTGGTAAACATCCCATTCCACATATCCAACAGCCAGGTCACATATGTGCGGTTCAAATTGTGTCTGTGCTGGAGAGCGTGTTGGGCAAGAAGAGCGTGCCAGAAATGTTGCAAATAATAAGGAAACGGTTTTGAGATTTTGTATTTCACAAAATCAGTCACTTATGTTTTCCATGAAAGGGTTTCTGGGTGATAATTATTTGGTTTGTCATTTTATGTCTCAATCACCAAGCGAGCTGTAAGGAGGAGGATCTGACAGATAATCCCACTCAGATCTGTTTGCTTACACTTTGCCTGAAGAGCTTCAGATGGAGAGTGGGAGCTGTTGCTAAAGGACCGCACAAGCTTTTTGCATATTTTTGTCAATTTATAGAAAATTACATGGGTACACTTAACATTGCTGCCCATTTTCTAGTCTGCGCTGTGGTATTTCAGAGGTCCAACTAAATGATTCATAACTTTCAGGCAGCAATAGCTAAAATGTAACGTTATCATTCATTTACATATGATAACTGTCTATACGGACATCTTGCTATGAGAAAGTATGTACTGATATAATAATGATAGAATAATGATATAATAGGCCTAAGGAAACTATAACATCAGGACAGTTTAAAATCATCTTGTGGGAGCACACAAAGTTTTTTCTAACAAGTGGTCTGGAGGTCGAGTTTAATTACATAAGTTAAAACAATGTATATGAAATCTATATGATTTGTAGTAAATGCTTTGAGAAAGGCAAAAAAAAAAAATCCTGTCATGTTCCTTTCAAACCTGCTGCTCTGTGACACTGGCCGTCTGTGGAGGGCTGGCACTGAAGGGTCACAGATGGGAGCCAGCAACACTCATCTTCATGTCCCTGGCATCCTCTCATAATTATCACATCTAAACGCCACAACCCTCTCTTCTTTTCCTCCTCGTTTCTCACATGCAGGGCTATTATTTGGCTGCGTTATGCTGCTACTACAATGTACCGTTCCCACGGTCCTACTTTGTTCATCCAGCAGCTTTTGGGCCGTAATTCAACGTTGTTGGCTGTCGCCGAGACACCGGGGCTGAGATAAATCTTTTTGATCATCCCACCCCTCACCCTCAGTGTCTCTTAATGTCTGCATCATGTGGGTGATAATAAAGAGTGACACTGCCTGTTCAGCATGAGCAGATAATGTTTACGGTCACCTGACAGAGATGGTTCCATGTTCAACACAGATCACCTGCTCTTGACAGGGAATTATTCATTCAAGGTGGCATGTTAGATCTGTTTACAATTAGACAATGAGTCACTGCAGACAGACACAATTATCGCTGCAATGTGACAATGCTGACATTTATAGTAAAAACAATTTTTAAATCTTGTTGAGTGAGCACTTTCAACAAGTTTACATTGATTTGTTGATATGACGACACTCATATGACGACAGAAGTATCTGCACATTAGGACTTGGAGGAATGCCTGAAATCCATGCAATATAATAATCAATGTTAAGAACTAACGGTATGTTTTCATTGCCTGTGTTTTGACATGTACCATCACCCACTGGTAAGCACCAGAATTAATTCATCAGCACAGCAAGCAAGTACTCCCAGGACGAAGGAAATCACAGGACAAGGAATGGACATTTTGTCATCCATTCATTGCATCAAACATTATTATCATATACTGCTCAATGGAAAAACATTGAAGGGAAAATACCTTCAATCCACACAATCTTAGCTAATAACAACCTGAAAAGTTACACTAATACACTGATAACCCATGAGTAAAATGGAAAACTCTTATAGTTTTTATAAATCATATAAAATTATTATAAAAGAAGTGACATGATGTTAATGTGAGGGTGAAAAATGTTACAGAGACAACTACATGTCTGATAGAACTGTTATGTATATAATTCAGATACTGATAGTAGAATCATTTCATGCATACGGACGGAGTTTGAATAGAAGAAAAAAAATGAATGATCTATTTTATTACACCCTCTCAGAAATCCCACTATGATGGTAACTTGACTGTGAGCAGGACAAACTGTGGACAAATTTTATATATATATATATATATATATATATATATAGTGAAGTATGCATTATGGAAATGTTTATTTGAATGTCAATAAAAATATTTTATCACAAAATAATTACAGTTACGTTGTCATTGTGACCATGTCAGCATGCTGATTTAGAATGTTGGCTAAAAGTTTTGCCGTGATTAATGCCTTGCCTCATAACATACACATTTTATATGTCAAAGGTTTACAAAAATCCCAAATACAATCAAACAAATACATTTTCACTGCAATCCCTACCTCTTCATACAAGTAAAACATTAATTTAAATCAATTTAAAAAATGTGATTGTTTTCAGTTAGGTTGGATTCATCAACACAATATGATCCCATCATCATTATGATATTAATACTGAATTGCTATCCAGCCCATGATGTTCAACACTTTTATTTCTATGTTTTTGTTTGAATTGAATTACAGTACATTTCATATTTTCTCATCTCGATGTATGTGTGGGGGTTTGTCGGCATTGCCCTTTTTCCTACGTGAACAAATCAAATGTATGGGGTGTCAACAAGGCTTATGTACGCAGCTTCTCCCTGTCAACACCGGTGGTCTTTGATAACACACAACAGTAACCATTCAAACACAAAGGGGATAACAACTGTCCTCCCACAGCCTTGCTTCACTATCTCGCCATCTCACTATATCTCTCATGCCCCCTGCACTGATAGACTAGAGCGTGTTAGCCAAACCAGTAGATCACTAATGATATCATTCAGGGCTCGAGCTATCATTCACATCCCACACAGTGGCAAGAACAAACAGCCGCCCTGACTGCATCTCATCTCTGTTTCCCTCCAGATAACACATCGCAGAGACTCCAGGCAATTAGGAAAGAGAGGAACACCACTCCATGTACTTGGACTTGTCTCGTCTTCCCCACCGTAGTTGTTTTGTTTGTGTCTGAAATTCTCACACAACAAAAAGGTAGATATTCTCCGATGCTGTCCGAGCTGGGCAGCAGCACACGAGAAGTCGGCTGCTGCCCGCTAGCTGAGGGAAGTGGACTGGGGCTTTTGATTGGCCTACGTGAGGAGCAGAGACTCAGATAATGGGGGGCCGTGCAGCTCCTCACCTGAGTAACTGAACAATGATGCATTATGTTCCTGTACCGAGCTGAAGAAACCCAATGAAGTTTACAGTGACTTGCAAACTCATAAAACAATCTGCATGATTTACAAAAAAATATCATAATCTGAATACATCTCTGCTGATTACAAGTGTGACAAAATGTTCATTTCATATATTTCCCAATGCTAAGCAGACTCATTAAATGAGAAAAAAAAGATTACATACAGCGAACTTTGGTAGCGCTCTTGGCCCATGGGACTCTGAGATGGCTTTCCCCACACAAATTGTGCCATTCACATCTCTACACGATTCCCCTACGCCAGGTCTCTAGAGACCTGTTGGGAGAAAAAGTAATTTCAAAAGCAATTCTTTGCTTGAGGCTACAAGGGCCATTTTTGATGGATGCGCTCTCCAACAATAAAAAAGGTATGGCTGACAGAAGTAATTCTTTATTAGCAGACACGTAATGAGGATTTACTCCCTTCATTTACTCATCTTTCTCTTTACGAGTATCCCCCCTACAATCCCTTTCCCTTATGCTCTCACGTGTTTGCCTTTCCTCTTGCGAGTTGTTCATTAGTCAGTCCTGTCCGTGTGTGTTTGACCTGCTGGGCGTGGCTTCCCCACACCTGCTCCCAGCAACTCTCCTGCACAACTGAGGCTCATCTGCCTCACACTGTGAAATGTTGTAATGAAACTTGTACATCCCTTTGTTCGTTTGTTGTTTTGTATTTTTCTTTTCTAAATGTGTACTGTTTACCTTAAAACTTCTTCTGTCTTTGTCTCATTGAGTCCAGTCAATATAAAACCCTTCATTTTTTCCTGCTCTTTCTGCTCACCACTTGGGATACATTTTTTTTTAAAGCTGGCCCCATTTACAGTTGCTCATTTGTGTTAGTAGTTTAGGAGGCACTGGGACAAACAAGGCAAGCGGACACTCTGCTTTTCTGTAGCTTGAAGACAAATTCGTTAAGAGGATACCATTCTCTGTCTGATGGAGGAATTACTAATTTTTAATTAGTAGGGTGGAAGCGATTAACACTGAAAGAGAATAGCATCAGCTCTTTCTGTAAGTTAAAAATATAAACCAAATAAAGGAAACATAGGAGCACCGTTATTTAAAGATTATCCTGTATGTATGCAATTAAACAACTCACAATAAAAACAAGACAAGAAGAAGAGGATTAAGAAGAAGAAGATATACGCCCAGTGTACAATGCACTGTGAGTCTACACAATATTTTTCCAGACTTGTATAAAATATGCTTGTTGACTTAGAATAATATTTTTGCCCAATGTAATGAAATCCCCTACGGGTGTTCTTTAATTTATGGCGTTCATAAAAAAATGAGGTCACTGTGACCTTGACCTTTGACCACCAAAATCGAATCAATTCATCTTTGAGTCCAAGTGAATGTGAAGAACGGGACGTGCGGACGGACAAGCCAAAAACATAAAGCCTCAGGCCACTGGCTGTCACCTGCCCGGAGGCATGATAAAATGCTGAAAGTCTTCGGAGTAAGACCCAAATATCACATGTTTAGTTTTACTAAAATGACATAAAAAGTCATTTGCACCTTTTCAACAAGCCAAATGCAGCACATTGTGCATCAGTCGTTTTCATCACGTTTGACCTACGTGCACTTGCCAGAACGGCATTGTGAGGCTGTGATTGTAAAAGGGTTATTTCACTGCAGCCAACAAATCGGCAAATTTGGAGAATCGTCGAACCTCTACACCATCTTCACATCAACGTCTGCAGTGAAGCACGATAAGCAGCAAATGCAGCATTCATAAAGAACACAGCAAGTTTGTGAAGAACAGGAACCCCCCCCCCCACTTAAAGAAGACATATTTCATCTACAGTTCAATTGCACTGGATGAATGAACTGCAAAACAATACACATCACTGCCTTTGCAGAAGAGTTTTCTCCCTCCGTCTCTCTGTTCTGTATCGTCTTCTCTCTGCATCTGGAACACTGAGACAGATGGTGTTTAGGGCATTTCCACGAACAAGCAAAGAACCTGACACATGGGGAGCAAGAAGAACAGAAGACTACGGGATAAGCAATCTCTCAACGAGAGCCGCCTCATGCCTCAGTGTGTCAGCGCGATAACCTGTCTGGGCTGATTGAAAGCCATCCACCCCCCCAGTCCAGCCCCCCTTCCCGGAGGCAGATGAGGCAGCGGAGACAAAAGTCACAAGGAAAGAAACTGAAACTAATGCACAGAGAGGCACAGCACTGGCACCGCAGGTATGCTGCCATGGGCTGAAGGAGTTGCAGTGAAGCAGGAATGCTCAGCCAAACAAATGCAGTTGAAGCAAACTGACCCGAACACTGAGTGACTTTTTTTTGTTTAATTAAGGTACAAAGCGAAGTCAGCCATCACATTGACTGATTTGATACTAACCCACGTCAACACATCTTTGTTTGTAATGACTGTGAAAATTAAATTAAGATTTATTCAGACCACAAAGTGCAAATGCGGCCTCCTTTGGAAGGGGGGGGGGGCCTCAAGCACCCAAATCAGATAACGCATCCACAGCATGAGGCATGGGCCCCGCTGTCCCCCTGTGGTAGGAGCCAGTGGAAATCTTCTTTTTCGGTCTGTCTCTCTTTCACAAAGTGCAGCTCTATCCCTTAGGGCTGTGCTCAGACTTAGCTGGTAATTACACATGGCATCCTGGGAGTTCTGGCATGTATAATTACTGGCGAGGAGAAGCAGCCTGCTGGAGGCAGGACACAGTTTTCCTTTGCCACAGTTGTGCTGCTGGTTCACCACTCCTGGAGCCAGCTGGATTCAGTATGGCACTCCTCCAGCCAGATGCCACAGAGCAGGGAAATAATCTCCTCTAATAGGAGATATGAATGAAGCCCTCCCTCCTCTGCAGTGGCTTTCTTCCTTCTCTACAAATGTTCAACTCTTTCACCACCACCTCCTCGCTGCTGCTAAGCTGCACTGATAAATATTCAGCTCTGTAATCTAATATCCTGCACATCATAACACAGCCGGAAAAGCCAATACATGTCACAGGATTGATGGTGCAAAAGATTTTAAGACATTCTTCACCATCTTGTTTCACTGACAAATTGCAACATGTCACCTTGTTGAGTGAATCTAGAATGAATGGCATCCTAGAAAAACACTAAACGGTGTGTTCAGGATGAAGAAGCTTTTACGATTCTGTCTGGATTACCACCGTTTCATTTCGCGATATCTCACTCAGTGCACAGATGTCCATAAACAATAATGGGGTGCCTTACAATGGCGGGAGCAAGCATGTCCACAATCTCGCATAATATTGACTTGAAGACCTGTGGGACCAGACATCAGAGTATCAGCGTATTTATTTCTCATTTTATACATCCACCTTTAAAAGCAGCAACTCCTTGCCAGAAGCTTCCCTTTCATGTTGTTGCTGTCGACAGACAGACAAGCGGCAGTAAAATGCTAATAAATTTGACTGGGAGTGCAGCGATGCTCTGCGCTCTGATCTGAAATTCCGATTGATGAGTTGGAGCACGGCGAGGCTCTCAAGGTAAGTCAGACTCCAACCAATTTATACCCCTCTTCGAAGGCAGCTGCACACCTCGCCTCATCTCTCACTGCCACTCCCTTTCACGTCTACACATGACATTTCATTTTCTCCTGCTTGTCATGGGGAGCTACGAGAGTGTTTGCAACAGAAGCTGTAACAAAGTGAAGAATTCAGTAGATCAGAGGACGAACCAAACAGCAGCTCCTGTTCATGTTATCAGTGTCAGAGGCAGCCGCGTGTGGACAGACTTTGATCAAATCCACTACAGGCAGCATCGTGGTCCAGGGAATGGTCTATGTGCGTACTACCAATTATTTCTACCAGACACTGAAATGACATTAAACTTTGGTTTCCTCACTGAGCATTCACTGATCCCGACTCTTACTCATGAATTTTGTTCTGGAGATTCCAGCCTTCTATACTTCATCCAGTCTGGGATTTTTTTCAATATCTGTGTCAAATCCCTATCACCGACCCCGAGGCAGCTGTGCTGTGAATGGTTTGGCGAGTTTCAAGTTTAACCTCCAAAGAAGTGGGTCGCTGTCCAGTTGACTGATGCCTATGAGGAAAATAAAAACAGCTTACTGTCCAGTCCCTCAGGTCTTTGTGATAATAAGTCCTGGCAATTATGAGCGTACATGCAAACACACACATGCATGAATGGACATACACAAGCAAGAGGCATCAAGAAGAGCAACTAGTGCTAATTGCCTCAATGTGTCAGCGGAGTGAGCCTTTATCAGTGCAGACCAATAAAATCAAACAGTTCACAACTGTCCAAAGAGCTGCGTGACTTGCCGGCAACACAATGGACGTGGCTGCTGTAACCCAGGACTGCTCTTTGATCCTTTGGTGTACTTAGTTTTTAATCCTGGTCCTCGGGGACACAGGGTCGTGCTGGCTTTTATCATAGTCATTAAAACAGGGACTAAATTACAACTTGAATGTAAGGTGAATGCAAATGACCAGGATCCAGAGCCAGGTGTGGAAAACACAGGGACGACAATGACCAATTAATACACAGCCGCTTGTGCAGCTTTATAATCCAATCGTTCTTTAATGTGACAAAAAAAGTTTTTTTCTTTTGACAGCTTGAATGATGCGAGGCTGAGTCGCACTGCTTAAATTAAGTTTTAAAAAAAGATCAATGGGGCTTCGATAGGGCTGCTGCCTCCCACACTAACACAATGTCAATGCTAACACTGTCACCTAGTGGCCAACTGTGTACTGCTTACAGCAGGCTATGTTTGTTAGTTAGCAGAGTATAAAGAACATTCACTGACAAACAATATTTTCAGATAATATACACATGCAGTCAACTAAGATGAAGCATTAAACCTGTTTCATTGACTCAGTTGAGAAATAGGAGAAACATATCCTTCTGTTCTTTCTAAATTTACAACAGTGGCCAGTATTTTAATACCATGAGTGTGAAACAGGCCCCTGCATGTGAGATGGCATGAATAAAACAATAATTAACATCCAAATGTAGCTCTCCTCTGCATGTAAACTGACATTTATGGAACTGTACAGAAAATTTGACTAGAAAAAAAGATGTATGTTGACTGCTTTGTACCATGAGGGATCACTTTTTAAACAACCTAACATGGTGAAAAGAGTTAGCTGCTGGATATACGAGATGCAGAGGCCACAGGTAGTTCTAAGGTCAGGCCTAAAGTTGTCACTTCACTGTAGATCATAGTAAGCTGACAACATCCTATATTCATACAAACGTCTCAGGGGGAACAATGCAGCAAAAAAATTCGCTCAACTTTACCCTCTGCATTATTAAGGCTGTGACGCATAAAGATAATCTATGCTATTGAATCGGAATTCAATCTCACACACAGCTCTGGGTTTACTTTTGTGGTTGCTGAGTGATGAGCCTCCTGAACTTGTCAACGAAAAAAGCTCAACAAAAGCTCAGGTCAATAACAAAACACTTAAAACCAGCAGCTTCAGATATAAAAGGTTCCTGGCAAGAATATAGCGATTACTAAACAACTGCCTCTCTGGATTAGTGGGCAAAGCTTTTCTGACTGAACCAATTTATGGAAAACAAGGGTAATTAAGCATTCGCAGTTTTGGTTCCTGATTCTTTAACTTTGAATCTGTGAAGTCAATGAGAACACCTAACGCTAAATAAATTTCTGTGATTGCTAATTTATCTCTACAAGGAAGTCAGAGGTCCACACATCTTCAGGTTATATCAAAATAGACAGATGCCAGGAGGGTCATCAAGTCCTGGTGATTCGAGAGACGTCTGTACATCCTGTAATGGCTCCTTATGATCCAGACTGTCCACAAACTGTGACACAAGCAGAAAAGTTTTTTTTAAACGCTCTTTAATAAGCCTCTTGCCGCAACTTTCCACTGCTGTAACTCACAGTCAATGTTTCCATTAAAAGCCTTCACTTAAAAAAGGCCAGCGTGCTACAAAGGAACTGGCAGAGGTAAGCAGAAAGACAGAGTGCTGACAATGTGCCACAGTCTTTATTCCACAAAAATATTTTTTGGATTATAATTCGGCATGACTGAATGATAGTCACACAGTGACCTTGACTGCGTTACTGTGCACTTTTGGTTGATGTGCCGAAAGCCTCTATTTGGCCGAAACGTTTGTCAGAAGGCTTTGCTCACTCAACCATAACAAGCTCAGCACTCAAATGTCGGCAGCACTGACGGAATCACAAGCTTATCAAAGAACCAAAAAGTTGGCCAGTTAGTTTGCTTGTTGAGTAATGCAATATGACATAGATACGTAATATTAACTGTAAAACTGTATCATGTTACACATGGTGCGTCTGTGTTCTCTACCCGTATCAGCTGGGAACTCAATAAACACTGCCGTCTAACAAGCAGCTGCTGTGCAAACGTTTCTTATTGACTAAAAACACAACTCGTGATGAACAGGGGTTAGAAGGAGACGACCACAGAGCTCTGCCAGGGAAGGAATGACCTAATTATACAGACTCCAGCTTCAGAACTGGGATTCGAAGGAGAAAGGGAGAGTCACTGTGTCACACATTTAGATTCAGACTGAACCCAAAAAGTGAACAATTTCCCACATATGTCAGCTCTCTTCGGACAACCTGCGGAAGAGACACTTCGCCCTCCTGCGCTGGAGTCTGGCGACTGGGACTGAGCCAGAAACCGACAAAGGCTGAAAGAGCCCTGTAGCCACAGATGAGAAGGGGGAACATATCAACAGTGCAACGTGGCATTGAACAGCTGACTGGTTCCATTCGTTCAGGCTCAGCTGCTCTAAAAAGGAAGCTTGGATGTTTAACCCCTTGAGCCACACTGCTGAATAACATTTACTCGCATTTTACATCATACTTCCATATCTCCAAGACCTCACTGTTGCTGTCATTAAATCACGTTACTGTAAAAACCATTGCATAACTTTTCTTAAGGCTGAAGAAATTGTCAATGGTTGATGGACAGATAAAGTTGACCAGCAACAATGTTGACGATCAATTGATTGCTATCTCTTATCTCTATGCCAAATTTCACTGTCCGTCATCCGTATGTGAGGAAACAAATCTGCAGATAATGTCCACAGTTAAGCGGCCACCTTGGACACTGGGGAACTGTGATGGACATATGTCAATATTAAAAAATATGATGATTTAAAGAGAGAATGACTGACCCTTTGAATTTGCACAACATCAGCGTCCGGGTGACCTTTCCGACTCCGTCCAGGTCAAACAGAACATATCTCACCCAGTGTGAGACAGACCTTATCAGGACACAAAGTACCTGTGGGGCCTAGTGGTCATGTCACGAGGTCAGGAGAGGTCATGCGGACACAGAGGGAGTCAGAGGCGCGTGGGGTCTCACCTGTTTGGGGTCATCGTAGAAGACGCCGATGGTGCTCAGCTTCGGCCCGATGCTGCAGCTCTCCGTGTAGGCTGCGCCGCAGTCCTTGTAGGACCCCTCCTGGAACTTGTAGGCGATGGTGACGTTCCCGATCGGAGGTGGCCCGGTCTTCACGACCACGTCTGACAGGAGCCCCGAGAAGAGCAGGAAGCCGCCGACCGTCAGCAGCAGACACACGAGGAGCGCGACTATCAGCAGCAGCAGGAGCAAGTCGGACATGGTTTCTCGCAACGCGCCGCGGCTGCTGTCAAGGGGATTCTTTAAACTAAAGAAAACAAAGAGAGACACATACGCCGGAGCTCGACGTCCTGCTCCGGGTCACACGCACGGCGACGCGGTCGGTGCCGGAGGTTCCAACGACACGGGAGCAGGGCGACTCAAGAGACGGCGTCAAATGAGACGTGTCTCCGCCGCGACAGTCTGGAGGGGGAAAAGGAGACACTCGTTCAAGTCGACAGAAAAACTGACAGTTGTTTATGGTGTTTTCCCAAACAGTGGAACATGCTTCCGGGTTAGACCATTCTCGTCTACAGAGGAGGGGGGTGTGACTAGAAGCGACCACTTTGCATATATAAAATCGTGACGCCAGAATATCTTACATGTATATATTACATTTCAATGAGTTAATATTACTCTCTTTTAACCGTGTAAACCTTAGCTGTTGGCCATGTTAGCCGCATTTTCGGCACACACCCCTGCGTCTCATTACTATGGTTCGACCCACGCGGCTGCGCAGAAAACACCGATTGAGCGCCGTAACCTGTTTATATACAGTCTATGGCCGTGGCAAAAAACGAACAACCCGCTGACTTTCTGATTTTGAATGAATATGTGCTGTTGTTCCACTGATTCTCGTCCTCCTTGCATGAAGTGAAGGTCTGATATGAAGGGTGTCGGTGTGTTCAGAGCGTTTTCAGAGTCTTATATTTTGACGACAGGCTAATCAAAGTATGGAAATCCATTAAGGACAATATATGAAAAAAATGAAATAATTAAGAGTCCAATGGATTTGAGAGTGTCAGCCCAGACTGTGCCATTGACCTTCTTTTTTTTTAGCAAAATGGATAGCTTTCTTTACCTCAACATTTAAGCTGCATCATAGTATTTGGCCACTAGGGGGCGCAGAACACTACCACAACAAGATGATGAGCACCGAGACCCCACAGAGGATATTGATTATATATAGTCTAACTGTGTGAGAGCTATGCTATCAGCTCTGTCCAAGTTAATTAATGTGGTGTCATAATCGTCACTTCTTCATTTGAGATTAAAAGTCTTTGTTCATTCAAAGACTTCTAATCTCAATTGTTACTTGTTAAGAAAAAGTCAAATAGCTGAACTGATGGTGTCGTATGGAGGGAAAAAAGCTTTAAAGAGACTGAACAGGACTAAAAAGACACAATTGTGTGACCTTGATGTTGTGATGCATAACATGTGACACAATGAGCCTGTAGAGGATGTCTGAGTGCTTGATGGACCCTGAGGTCTTTAATGCCATAATGTATAATCAATAAAAACCCTCTTATTCTCCAATCCTTCAACACCCAGGATGCGTCTCAGAGAACTGAGGTGTGAGTATTTATACTACAAACAACTCTTTTCTGCAAACTACATGACAAACGCAATAAATAAGAATCATGTCATGTCAAACATTTTACTCAAACACCCCTGCTTTCACATCAGTTGGGAGTTTACTGGCTGCCGAAGATGTATTTCAAAGCAGAATGTCTGTTTTACAATAAGGCTTGTTTTTATAAATCCTAAATGTTGTGTAGGTTAAGTCATCTTTCACATCCTGCTCTAACATGTTTACAACTGAGGCCCCAGGACCAGTGCTCCAACAGTACATGTACAAGTATACAGTTTATATCACACATTACTTTTTGTAATAACCCAATAAGAAAAGGAAAAGCCTCCCCGTTTATCACACACAAGACCTGGGATACACAATGACTATTTATTAATTGTATGAAATATGGTTACTACCGGATTACAACTCGAACCAACATTATCTCTGAACAATACATATTTTATTTTGTCTGAAAACAGGGAAAACACCTACTTAATGGGCACAATTTATCTTCGACAGAGAAATAAACACGTGGAAGTACATTTATGCATCTCATGAATTTGCAGTGTTGTTGCCACATTCTTGATAATACAACTATATCTGTAATATATTGGTAATATATAATCATATACCCGCACACTGCCCAATGCACAGCAGTTTTCAATGGAGCCAATAAGACAGACATTCATAACTTCAAAAGCTGATCCACGAATGGGATTTTGATGCAGATGCATGCGTGTAAAATTAAAGTCCTATTATTTACATGTGCTGTTAAGTGTTACTCTGAGTCATCTGTGAGATCACCTTCATCCACATTTTCCTTTCCTTTAATCTTCTCACGTTCCTCAGCGTCACTTTCTTGGGCCTGGAGAAAAGCACATGAGAAACATTTGGAAAAACATACTATATGAAGTTGTGACCCTGTCTGAATGAAGCATAAATTCAGACAGCACGGTATAGTGACCTGGGACTGACACCATATCAACCCATCTCACTTTTAACTATGTACCCACTAATCATTAGCTTTGTAGAGAGCTCTACAAATTATCTTATCAGCCCACTGTCTTTTACAGTTTCCACACGACATTGACCGACATGTACGACTTAAACATTAAACAAAGTAATGACCTGAACCTGAGCCTGTTGGGGGTCTTATGTAATCGACTGTATTACCACTGTGTGTAGCTTATCTCTTAAATAAAATTAGTATCGGGTCCTAGCTCCTGCAAACTCTTTTAGCCACTAATCATTTACTTAAACATGACTTACATCTGTTATTTATTTACATACTTTGGGTTTGTTTTATGAAAAAGGTTTTATTCAGTTGTCCTTAATTTTTTCCTTTGTCTGCTTAGTGTGTAGTGTCAACATTTTTACTCACTACCTTTAGGGCTTTGTAGTTTTTAGCCCATTTCTGGTGTCTTCAGTGAATTCAGTGTCTCAAAATGTTACAGAAACAAACCTATTTATTTTCCATGACAATATCTAAATCAATACCAAAAACATATTCCCATATGTGATTTAAAAAGAAATATTTTGCATCAAATTTGACGAAATGCCACTGAGAAAGTCTGCTAATGTCAGGTACCTCATCTTCGGACTCTTCCTGGGGCAGCACTGGATGTCGCTCCTCCTGCTCCTCATCATCTTCATCATCATCACTTCCTTCTGTCCTCTGAGAAAGAATCTCTTCACCCTGCAGAATTCAGTATATCATTAGTGTGAGTCTATGACTCAAAATTTCACAGAGACACATTAATACAAGTCCAATAATGTTCTCACCCTCAGGTTGCGGTTCTTCAGGTTGCCAATCCAGAATGCCTCCTGACAGTTGTTGAGTGTGAGCGTGGCCTTCACTCTGTACACAAACAACTCCAGGCTCTTCTTCAGGGCCGGCACGTGGTTGGTCAGGCTTGTGTCCTGGTTGATCTGAGCACCAACACATAACGACACTTAGACTTGGATATTAAGCACCTGAGGATTAACGTGTGTACTGTCCAGACTCTAACCGTGATTTGTTCTACCCGAGTAGTAGATTTGGCATCAGTGCAGGCAGAGAGATGTCTCCAATGAAAAAAAAAAATGGATAGGAATGAGTTCCAAACTGCACTTACCTTAGAATGTCCACACATGTGATGGAGCTGCCTGGTGCTGAGCTGGATGGTTTTCAGTAGATTCTGGACATCCTCCTTAAACACAGTACATCAAACACACGTCTGCATCATTAATGATTTTACAAAACCATGTTGGAATGATATGTGGAAGATGATTACTGCATTGTGATGTATAAGTGTGAGCAATATGGTGTTTCTGAATACTTTTTTTCCTTAATACAATGTTTTTCACCTTTCTTTCTGTTGGCTAAATAATTAATAACATTGGTTATAGTTAAACTATATTTATTATTTTGGCAGTACAGAATGTCTGACTGGTCTGTTCGTTAGCTTTTATCTACTGTATATAAAATCAGGCAAAGGTCAAATTCCCCTGCAGTGGTAACTTGGTTTCAGAACTAGAAACATCAGGGTCAGTTATCACTTTACATTCTTCTACATAATTTCACAATGACGCCACGCAGACGATTTCACGTGTACCTTGTGCCTTTTGAAACTGAAGTCCAGTAGCGGCATTCCCAACTTCAGGAAAGACTCCAGGAAAAGGCGACCATACTAAACAATAACAACATTAGAATCAGTTAATCACAGCAGCTGAACCTGAATGTGAAATGTAAATGCTGAGCCGCCCTCACCTTGAGGCACACATTGAGCACTGGCCTGGAATCAAACACCTGGAGGAAGAGAGATGTTGGGCAGATAACCTTAACTTGAAATGCATGAATGTGTAGGCTCACTGAAAAAAAACAGACATCACTGAACACCTCACCTAATAGCTGGCTAACTGTTGGAAACAGGTAATTATACATTTACAGCTATATAATAACTCTAACAGAAGATGTACCTTAACAAAGTTGACCAGTATGTGAAAGTCTCTGACAGCCAGGTTCCATGTCAGCAGCTTCTCATTCTGAGCCTATAGGAGAAGGACACAGGTTACAGTCAAACTCCTGGACTGTTTGGAAAGAGACTGTAGGGGAGAAACTACCCATTTATTAATGCATATTAAAAATGCTTTACAGGTTACAGGTTGAAATTTTATATACTAATTGGCAAATGTTTGTGTGTGTAGATCTGATTACACCAAGATCTTTGATACAGGATCTGCATTGAAACATGTCATATAGTGCAACACTTTGTGGCTGACCTCAACGTTGTCACTGATTTTGCTTGCAGGAATTTTCCTAACGGCTTTCTCCAGCTCTGCCATCATCACTTTATAGAACACCAGGAATGTTTGCCTGAAGAGGAAAAAAATATATAATAATAATACATCTTACTAGGTTCTTTGTAAGTTGCAGTTAGCTGTGAGGCGGTCAAATGGTGGACGGCAGGAGCATATGGAGCAATCTGGCTATACTCTAAGATACCTTTGAATAAGTCAATATAAGTTGCTCAAAGAAAATTAAATGAAGGACTGATGGAGACGAGGATTTACCTGCTGAGAGTGGGCCATGATGCAGAGCTCTCATCTTTCGCTGCATTGAGGAGCTCAGGGATTCTTTCTCCAGCTATTTCCTCCACTGCCTTCAGAACATCATCAACATTTTCTAGGTAGATGCTGCGGAGACGAGAAAAGACAAAGACATCGTGATTCAAATTTCAGATGCAACTCCACTGCTCTGGGGATGTCAAACTACATAATGGCAACAAGATTTCTAAATAACCATAAGCTTAATTAAGCCGGCCTCGAGTCAAATCAGTTACAACCGATTTTGAAAAATATTTGAAAATAAAGGCATATCAAACAGAACAGGATGTAATTTAAATCATTGTGCCAGAGGGAGGGATCAGGGAAGCAAAAAAGTAATGTTAGTAACCCCTAGCAGTGACGAAAAACCATGGCTAGAATTTGTACCATTGCTTGGCAACTCCATCAGCTGTGATAGACCAATATAATAGCAGCTCGGGAGATTTAAGACTGGGCTCACATTACCAGAGAATCTGGGCCGAACATCGGTACCAACCTAGAACAGATTTTCTCCTTTGATTTGTTGGGAGGAGGTGAAACCGGGATAAATTAAGCAAACTCTCCTGTAGTCTGAACCGGGATTTAAGGAACTCCTGTACTTCAACGTCTTGTTACTTATCAGCCATCAGACTGTATATACCAGGGCAACTTTAGTGTTTGAGTGATGAGCTAAAATCTAGTGCCAATGTATCGGTCAAGCTGTAACACAAGCATCTTGGTTGCTTTACAGTGATTCCGCATACAACTCTTCTTGTTTACGGCACAATGGCCATTTATGACACACCTCAGAAGAGTGTGAAGAGCTTCATTGAATTTGTTCCCACGCTCCTTCTCTCCTCTGGCCGTCAACCAGTCCTGGCTCAGGAAACGCTTTGCTAGGGAAGCTAGGTAGAAGAAAAAAAAGAAAAAAAACAGCCAATTATCATCACAGTCCATTGGATAGTAGATAAGTTAATTTAAAAGAGGCAACATGTCAGACCGGTCTGCTCTCTGTAGGTCGAAGGGTTCCCTCCCTTCTCCGACACAGTGGACAGAAGCTGAGAGAGACACAGCGCTGTGCTGAGACTAGGCATGGTGCTGCCGAAGTTCAGCAGGTACTCGAAGCTGTGTCTAGACAAAAACAGAAAAAAGAGGCAAAGATAAGTTTTAATTGTTCACAATAAAACCTATGTACTTGATATTATTGAGAAGTTTGCAACTCACTTTACAAGCTGCTCCAGGGTCAACTCGGAATGTCCGTTGAGTCGTTCAGCCAAAACTCCCAGGGCTTTCTTCAGTAAGCTCCGCTGACCGGGCAGATTGAATCCAGACCTGATAAGTACATACGTACAAATCAGGGACAAAACTCAACAGGAGCCAGATACGCATAAATACTTGGTAACACATGTAATATCTAACATGAAAGCCAGTGCCGCTGGTCCTCCTCACCAGCTGAAGGTGGTGTTCAGGACCTGCAGGAGCAGCTGGTAGCAAGTCGACATCAAGTGTTGCTCCTGCACATCAGTCGCAGGTCCATCTACAACGCCGTCGTTCTCAGACAGCAGCGTCTGTGAAAACATCGAAAAATCATATGCAAGTATAAAGGGACTTTTATTTAGAAGAAATGTTGCTTCTTTTTTTTTTTTTTACTCCTGATTGTGTGATTTCGTACCTGAAAATGGTTGTGACAGTTCTCCAAGTGTGAGCAGAGGGCCGGCAACAGCTGGACACAGCAGGCAGCAATATCCTTGGAGCTCCTCTGCTGTAGGTGGGAGAAGCCCACACTTTTATCCGTCCTTACCTGCACAAGAAAATATCATTTAGTACAGTACAAATTTGGGCTCATATTGGCTTTCAAATATTTGTACGTGGTTACATTAAACGTTCTTAAACATGTCTGTCACCTGGATGCTAAGTCTGTTTGTCAATTTTTTTTGTACCTTGAGGAAAGGGGCTCTCTTGACAGGGGCAGAGGTGAGACTGAACTCCAGTTTGCGAAGCATATCCTCCAGCAGGAAGACCAGCTCAGCAGGACCCAGCAGGACCTCCTCTTTCTCCTCAATAATGACAGAATATAACAGGGATTATACATAATGTATAACTTCCTGTGTATTGATGTATGAGGTGCATATATTGAATTTAACCAGCAGTTCCTGGCATTAATAAATTAATTTCATTTCAATCCAAGTGAATCCTCATGCAACCAAATGTGATCTGTGTGTCAGTTGATGGTTGAATATTGATGTTCCCTATAGTCTAGACCATATATATTGAAGCAGATAAACTCTTTTCAGTCCCAAAACAGCATTTTCCTCCAAGTTTGAATAATAGTTTTTTTAATTATCTGTTATCAACAAAAATGTCCCCCCTGAGTTTGAACTTATATCTGAATTAAATTGGCAAAACAAAAAAAAGTGAAAGACTACTCTCCAAAATAAGATCAAGAGATATATTTGTTTTCTTACTTTGGTGTGGAGCTCAGAGTCCAACAGTGAGCGAGACAGCAGGCCGCACTGCAGCACACTGAGCACCTCCATGTCCAGCTCCCGGAAAAACTGTCTGTATGACACCAGACTGACTCCATGCCAGATCTCTTTCTCCTTTTCCTTTTCCTTTTCCTTTTCCTTTTCCTTCTCCTTCTCCTTCTCCTTCTCTGGCTGATCCTTTAGCACAAGCAAAATTGTGTGTTTTAGCTTTGTTACAACGAACAGTGATAAATGCGAGAGCTGAAGCTTTACCTGCTGAGTTTCATCTGCTTCAGTCATCTCCTCAAGTTGAGAGCTGCTTTCGGAGGAAGCCTTACCAGGGGTCTTTCTCTTCTTTCCTGAGCCATCTACATAACATACAAGAGTGATACAGTTACATTAGTAGTAATTATTTATTTGAGTATTTGAGTATTTGGTTTCTTCAGCACATAACGGAAGCAAATTATCTCCTGTTGGGCATGGTTACCTTTCTTTGCCTTATTCACAGGAGCAGTGGAACTTAATGTGGCTCCATCTGAGCTTTCTCCATCAAAGTTAGCAACAGGCGGAACATAGCCAGCTGTTCCTGAAACATAAAGATATTATTTTAAAATCTGAAGCAGAAAAAAAACATTGAAGACTTATATCTCCATGCCTTGATAAATCAAGAACTCACCAGCCAAAGCCCTCTCCAACAGAGTCTGGAGGTAGGTGATGTTCTGCAGACGAGTCATCACTTTCATCTTCATCTCAGTTTCCTTTTGCCTACAAAATGCGTTTATGACCTGAAAAAATAGTGGTCATAAATGCGTGGCTTCAGTCACACATCTCCTACTTTTGAGAAGAAAACCTGCTCAAATCATTCAAACCCATTTGGCACTAACATGCAGTTACCTCTCTGAACCAGTTGATGGTGTGAAAGAGTAAATGACAGAGGAACTCCCGCTCAGCTTTGGACAGGCTCTCCATTTTCTCTACTGCCTCCATGTCTGTTAGGATCAGCGGGCAGCCTGTGATGCAGCATGTGTCCACAGACAGACACAAATGAATTCACAGACATGCAAATTAGAACAAAGTGGTTTCTATGAGTGTTTTTTTTCTCTTGCTCACCCAGCAGAGCATCGATCTCCTCTAGGTCTCCCTGATGCTGCTTCTCCTCACAAAGTCTCAGGAGGCGAAAGAACGGAGACAGACAGAGAGGAGACACTCGCCTGCACAAAGTAGAGCAATAGACAAATCTAAAATCTCAACAATTAGGGATGGTGAAAGCTTTTAACACAGCAAACTGAAATTTAACTTGATTGCAAGTTAAATGTATCATTGGTTAATAAATTTGCCGTCACTCAGCAGAACTGGCAATAAGTCGTGGGATGACTTACTTGTGTGCCTTCTTGGTTTGACACTGCTGCTCTCCTTTGTTCTGAATGTCTTTGGCCAGTAGAGGCAGCAGGTTAATGGCGATTCCATCCTGCGTATCTTCCTCTTCCAGGTTGTACATCACACGGGCCGGGAAAGGGATGGAACTAAGAGAAAGGAGGGATTAATTACAAAAGGAATAAATATCTAAGCATATTAATGTCTAATGCTTCTGTCCATCACTAACCATGTGGTTTCCAGGCCTAGATCCACCACAAAGCCATCCTGAAAGTCATCTAGAACACTCTTTGCAATGTGTTCCTGTTGGCGGGGAGAATAGAACAGGACCAAAATTTATGTAGTTGCATTTGACAACGCTGGTTGCTAATCATTAATTCAATTAATCGTAAGAAACGAGTGGCAGATGTTTGTTTAAGACACACCTGCACCTGTGGGTCCAGGGTAGAGCTCAGGATCAGATTGGCCAGTTCGTCGTAGTACAGAGCTCCAGCCTCGGGGGAGCTCTCGCTGCTCGACCTCACAAGCTCCAGCAGGGCTGTCACCTGCACCAAGCCAGACACACATGCAAGAGCACAGCTTCAGACCAGGAACCTCCAGTGAAGAGCGAAGGAACAAAAATACTCCTCAAACATCAGCTCCCCACTGATGACCTTTGCTTGACCTCTTTAATGGGGAGGTCACAGCTACTAAAGAGCACCCGCTGGTGTGAAATGTCTTGAGACATGATGAGACTAAATACTACAATCAACAAATAAAGGAGGGTTATTTACTTACAATAACGACTTGAATGAGGACGTCTATATAAACCCAGTGTTAGCAAATGTAAATTATATAAAGATTATTATTGAAGTTATAGACAAACCATACCAGCTGATGAAACACCAATGTTTATAAAATAAACAAAATGGTGTAAATTCTTAAACCTACATAAACAAACACAAATCGATCACACCAATTCATGAATCCAAAATAAATGTAATTTTAGTCACATCATTTCAGCTGATATAATCAACACAAATAGATTAACAAAAAACACAAAAAATAAAACTAGTATGTGCTGTTTAATGAACCAGAAGTTAGAGAGTGCAGCTATTGATTCCCATTAAAACCTTACTGAAAACCAAATATTTAAAGATATTAAAATAAAGTATGTTAAAAAGGAAAACTAAAAAAATTAGCAATAATCAAACTTCAATATTCCAGCTACATAAAAAATTTTTATTCTGATGGTTTCTACCTGTCTGAACGTCTCCTGGGGTAACGGCTCATTCTTTGACTCCTTCCCTTTAGGCCTGGGTGGAGGCAGAGAGCAGGATCAAGACATAGAGAGAGATAGTTACAGAATGAGCAGGAAAAATGCTGCTTGAGTAGGAGCCTATGAGAAATAGTCCTCACCTAAAGGCCCCCATGCTGCCGACAATCATGACGGCACCAATGATGCCGATACGCTTGTACTTGGGCACAGTGCTGGAGAGCTGTTTACGGATAACAATATGCATGTCATCCTGAGGGGAGAAAATACAAATCATCACCGCTGCCACGTTTTACGCCTGCCGAGCGCCTAAAATGGAAATGTTTGGAAACGCCCATTTAGGCCATGTATGTGTGACTGTGCACCTGGATGTGAGATCCTTGCTGCTGTTGCCCAAAGGCCAGTCTGCTCAGGAGGTGGAAGAGTCTGCGGATCTGCTGTGGTGTGAGGTTGTCCATGTAGTCCAAAATTCCCTGTATCAGATACAATGTTCACTTGAAAAAAACCAAACCAAATACAGTGGTAACATATGGAGCCTCGCCATGAAAACCACATGGTTCAATTTGTTTGCAACAAGCTGTAGCTAACCTTTGGCCCTTTGCTCAAATTTTATTTATGAACGTTTTAGGCTATTTTTAGCTGGCAGTTTCAGTAGCAGATAGTTGGATGCCCTCCTTACCTTAACAAAGACGGCATACAGAGCCATTTCTGACGGGTTTTCTGTCACCAGACCACAGAGTAGCTCCAGAGCCATGTCCACCTCCCCACCCACACCACTGCAGACATGGGTCACTAAAGAGCCCACCACCTCCTACGAAACAAGGCAGACATTCATTAGCCTTCAAAAACACACATACATACGCTTATCAAAATTAAAAAAATTAATACAATAAAACTACAATCCCAAACCCACCTGTTGGCAGTAAGGGTCAAACACAGTGAAGGAGAGTCGGTACATGTGTCCACCAAAAGGCACCACACAGGGGTCAGGGGAGCGTAACAGACACTGAGCCAGAGCCAGAATGGAGGCGAAATACCCTCGCATGACCTACAATATCATCAGTGAGAAATACACACAACACTTATCAATTAAATAATCAATTTCCCCACAACTAAATAAACTGTACTACGTTGTTTATACAAACTCTTAAAACCATGTTTGCCTGCAGACTGACCCACCTGAGAATAGTCCCTGAAGGTCTTTTGCAGCAGAGCCTCCTGGATCAGTCCAGTCCTCACTTTGGACTTCAGAATCCTCTCGGCTCCCCGTCGGCTCTGGTTGGGATTGGTGCAGTGGAGGATGAAGAGTACCAGCAGATCTATGACCTGACGTGGCAGAGTGGACACATTTCATATTGATATACTGTACGTATGCAATAACATTCACACAGAGACACACATGCAAATGGATGCATGGAAAAACTGAGATGACGTTCACCTTATGGTTCTCTGCTTCATCCACAGACTCTATTGCCTGAAAGAAAGAACACAGTGAAAGTTGGGTCACTGGAATGGAGATGAAAGGATTGAAAAATTCAAAAGCCACAGAGCTCAAAAACTAATTTCCCACCTTGAGCCAAGCCTCAGAAATCATTTTCTGGAATCTCACTGCGGACTTGATGCCGTCCATTATCAATGTGACGCTGCTGCCGGCTGCGTGTGTGGAAGCGGCCCTGCCCCAAAACCAG
>NC_061520.1:13802500-13830000 GCF_022379125.1 Scophthalmus maximus
TTTTTTGCAATTATACACGACTCAAATTATTTGTTACACCTGAAAAATCGTCTTATTTCTTTTTTTTTCCCACGTGAGAATTGCTGTTGGCAGATTTTGCAATTGAAGATATGTCGGAAACAGGAAACTGTTGGAGTTACCAAGGTTACCTGACAAATTCGTTTCTCTTGACCATGTCTAATTCATGCATTAAGAAACAAGTGCTTCATCGACTCCGTATTAATAGTAATGTGTAATATGTAACTCATTACTGGATGGTTTCTGATATTGACTCACATCAGGCTTGAAAGAAAGACGTCCAACGGTCTATGGGGCCAGCTCTTCCTGTTTTAAGGAGAAGATGAATAAAGAGATGAAGTAAACTCACCTCAGGGAGCATTTGCACACTATGTGCGATCCTAAAACAGTTTACTCACAACTCGACAAATTAAAAGTAAGCTGTTCGCTGCAATGGTTTGCTGATCCGATCAGTCATCTGATCAGTTGGCTGATCCTTTGACTGATCAGCGCTGTTGAGGTATTTTGTTTTTGCTTGTTTTAACTTCCTATATTTGTGGTTCCATGACAGTATCTGATGATCAGCTCGCTCTGAAATCATAATTCCTATTCTATAGCCTGGGTCTGATTCCATTATCAGGTACTCTTTATGTAGTGACTTAAACTTGCAACATGTGTGAAGTTCATTTAACATGGTCTTATCATCCAACTTGTGCAGGAGAACTCCAAGAACGAAGAAATCCTTCTGTCTCTGAAGTATGTCCGCCCTGGAAATGGCTTTGAGCCAACGTTTCAGCTCCTGGAGAAAGTGGAAGTGAATGGGAAGGATGCTCACCCTCTGTTCGAGTTCCTGAGGGAAACTCTCCCCTCCCCCAGCGATGACCCCGCTGCCCTGATGACTGACCCAAAGCTAATCACCTGGAGCCCGGTCTGCAGGAACGACGTGGCCTGGAACTTTGAGAAGTTCCTCATCGGGCCCGACGGGGTGCCGTTCAAGCGTTACAGCAGGAGGTTCCTCACCAGCGACATCGAGGAGGACATCAAGAAACTCCTCAGCCTTGTGCACTAATGAACCATCCACAGAAATGTTGTCGAGCCATCCCACAGCTTCCATTTGCACCAGCCACTCTGCACTTAGCCAGCTAAGTGCTAATCATTTTCCCCTCCATAGTGTCTGTAGATGGTTTGACACTTTTCCACTTGACTGCCTGTGCTCTCTTGTACACGATGACAGTGTTTTGCGTTTTTACTATATGAAGACATCCTCTGAAACCAGCCTAAATGTGAGGGAGGTGTCTGATGAATTGTAAAACGCTGAACGTCTCTGCTTCATTGAGTGCATGTACAACACTGCTGTGGTTTTAAGTGTCAAAAGGAGCAATAAATGTTTCTTTTATTTTCAAATTCTCCTGCTGGTTCTTAATGACTTCTGTTTATGTTCCAGATTTTTATTTAACCCAAATAATCATTCTGACATTAGTAACAAAGAAAGTGTAGGTATTGTAAATTCAAACTTAAGCCTCATCCTTGAACCGGTGCTCTTTTCTTACATGTTACCAACCAAATGAAAAGGTCATTGTAGATAAAACATACGCCCATAACATTAAGAAAATTACAGCATTGCACACAAGTGATTATTACCTGTGCTTTTCTACTGCCAGTGCCTCATTACAGTTGCTGGTTTATTCTGCAACCAGTCAATATATACAGGAACATAATTAAGGTTGCTTCATCTGCAGATAAAGGTTTCATAAAGGGATCTCATAACTGCCACTAAAATCAAGTCATGTTATTTTGTGCATGTAATTATTACAAACAAACCACCTTGTTGAGGCTTCCAGTCTTTATTTTACTTTGAATTCAAATATTTCTCAGAAACAAATACTGTGGATATCGGCATTAAGATAAATATGAGGACAAGAATTTATACACCTATTTAAAATAGTGTGATTATTTACATCTGTTCAGTTACTTTTGCGTTTGAATTGCTGTCGTGATTCAAGGACATGAGAAAATGAGATATGCTGCAATCGGCAGCCGAATCGTGTTTTGACTAAGTATCGAGTCGTATTACAGATATGATGTAAAGCTTTTCTAGTCACAGGCATAAATGATTATCTTTAGGTAGTCATCTGTGAACACAACAATGATGGCAACCAGCAAAAAGGGAACTTGGAGGCTCTACATATCAACATACTGCTTTGCAACAGAGTCCAGAGGTAATGCCACAGAACAAGAAATGGATCCATAATTACTGACTCCCAACTGGTTTCACTAGACCTCTCTCATCACGTCTCAGTGGATCACATTTCAGACACCCGTTCTGACTGTGCTCAGGGTAATTGGGTTAAATTAGTTTTTTTATAGACTAAATAACAAAACAAAAGGGATTTTTTTTCATATGCTATTAGCAAGAGGAATACAATGATTAATTTCGTTTAATTTGTACTTAAACTCACTGGAAGGAAAACAATTGGCTCAGAATGGCGTTACGGTACTGATGTCCCGCCCCCCACCTGATGACACATGTAGATTGTTCCTCATGACTACGAGCAAGTTCAAGTTCCATGAATAAAGCACCGCTTTTATACTAGTTTATTTTGCTTCACTCAGTGTGCTTTGAAGATATCAAATAACAGCCATTTCAATACAGCGCTGCATTAATGTACAAGACTAATAAGGACAAGCCGTTGCAGGTGAGCTAGGGGTCCAATCAGGCAGCAATTAAAATATGCTTAAAAGACACATTAAAATCATCTGGAAGTGTATGACAGACCATAACCCTTAATGCTAAGGCCAAACCATACAGTTCTGTAATGCCTAGTTACACCAGAAGCAGGTAGATAAAGTACTCATGGAGAATTCAAAGTGCCTCCTTTTAGTTAGGTTTGCAGGAATCAAAAGGCCGCTTTTGCATTGTGATTACAAAAAAAAAGGGAAAACAAAAATTGTTAGCACAGTAAGACTCCTGTCATAAGTTTAGGGTCCAGAAGACAGCAGAGCCCCATGCTGTGCGTCAAAAATAAAAAAAATAAAAAATAAAGACGGCTGATCAAGAGGCTGAAAAACAGCTCAAGACCCAGATGTTGAAAACCTTGAAACGAGACGTCCCTCTGTGGTTTCCATTGCAACACAGACCCAGCAGGCCGGGGACACGGCTGCCACAGCTAGTCTGCAGCAGCAGGGTCCCCGTCAATCCACTCCACACAGGAGGCAGAAGCTCACAGAAACTCTTTCATCAAGCACAGCATATATCGTTCTGTGTGCACATCACACCATTAGAGTTGTTATCAGAGATAAATCTAGGCACAATGCCAGTTATCTTGCTCAGGTCTTACCAGTTGGTACATTTCATCATAAATAACTTGAAACACTTTGGTTGAAACAAGATGTGCATTTGGCTTTCTTTTTATATATATATATACATATATATATATATGTATATATATATATATATATATATATGTATATATACACACGACTGTTGTTGTGGGCAACAGAAACATTTTTTTTTTAATCTATGCATTTGAGGGCACTTCTAACATTCTGTTCATCCAGTGAGAAAATCTATATCCATTTATGTTCCTCTTAGTTCCAGGCTAGTGAACTATGTTCAGAAATCAGCAGGCCACACGCTGCGAGGAGGAAGTCGCTCAGGTCAATCTGACAAGGCTGTTGACTCTAGTTGACAACATACAAGACAAAAATCCAAATATAGGGAAGGTCGGGTTAATAACGTTAAGTCTGTGGAGTCCTCTGTCACTAAAGTAGCGTTGTGTGTGCGTCCAAGTGTCTCTATTTGCTTTATGCGTTTCAGTGCATGTCCCTTTGCGCCAGGGCTCCTCAATTTGTGTCCATATGGTCGTCTGCTGATTCAGGGGCTCCTCCCAGCGAGGCCGAAGGCTGAGGTTTGGAGGGGGCGTCCTCGTCTCTGCGCTGATAGAACAGAACGTAGGCCGCTTTAGTCTGCGAGGGGAAGACAAGGATAGGATTAACCTACAAAAACAGGGACACTCGACACCTTGGACACAAATACTGCATCTCAGAGCGTATCCGACTATAGGAAACAGAGTCAAAACTTACCACAATCTGGTCCTCTGAGGCAGACGAGACACTACTGTCATCAAAGTAATACCACTTTCCATCCACTTTATTCTTGCCATAAGCCGTGTCTGTCAGACAGAAGGAAGACAGTGTGAACACAGAGCCATTCAGTCCATTTGTTTACCCAGGAAGAGATTGAAATCTTATCAGATCAGTTCATTATGAATGGACAGAGCATACAAAACATAATGCACAAAAAATAAACTTCACAAAGAACAAGGATGTAAATTTAACCAGTTTCAGTGTTCACAGAGACGCAGTTGCCGATCAACTCTGCATCTGTTAACACATTAAGACTAAACAAATCTACCTAGTTCCTCCTGAATGGTATTTTATGGTATTTGTAAAGTAAACAAAAAAAATTTCTGCAGTGGAAGGCTCAGGACAAAGATTTATTTAAGTGATTCAAATGACAAGAGATTTTAAAAATGAATAGAATGAACAGTGACTTACAGTGACCCCCTCCCATTCCTCCATAGTGGTTTGACACGGCAATGAGGTCATATATGTAAGGACCGGCCTTAGGGTCACACACAAACTCCGACATGTTCAGATCCCTGACAAAGAAAATAACATTAATCACAGGAGAATAAAATGGCGTTTCCTCCACAGCAGAACTCAGTATATACAAACAGAAACTGTAGATAAGTAGACTCTTGAAGAGTCACACCTTAATGAGCATGTTTAACCCATCCTTAGTGAGCATGAGTCAGCCGTTTTCTCTGCTTCCTGGTTTCTACTGGATCAAGTTCCTCAACATTGGTCAATATGGGCTGCAAAGTGCCAATTGTTAGGCCACATAATCCTGAAGCAACTTCTCCATTTTAAAATATAAAAGGGAAATGTGTTCTGTGCCCTACTGGAAAAAAGGCTAATGACTCAGAGACAGTTTCAAGCCTACTTTTGAAAGCTGCATTAGTTACACAACAACAAAAACAGCAGATAGGGACAGCGAAGACACAACTCAAGTTGTTTTCTTTGGAGTATGGTGTCGGACCTGTGAGTCCATTTGAAGGACAATAATTCATAACCTTTGTTCCGTGGTTTGACTACAGCTTGTACGGTTCAATAACAAAAAGGCACCAATTTAGAAACTTGGGAATAAATATTTGTTTCTGAAGCTGGTGTCTGAACTGCACGATTTTGGAGTCAACGCCAACTGCTTCAAGCCCCTTGATTATTTAGTAGATGAGAAATCCTGCCGTCATACCTAATGGGAAAGTCCACCACTGTGTCCAGCTTGTCCCTCCAACACCGGTTGTAGGAGAAACGCTTCAGGTGAACGACCAGAATGCGAGGCAGCGACCACAAGTCAAACTTTTTTGTGGCCTGTTGGTGTTTCTTACATGTGGGACAGTACCTGCAGAGGAAAGGTTGGGTTTATATGACAATGCTGGTAAAAAAAAAAGGCGCTTGACAATGGATTGGATGATAGAAATCGAGAACCATTACCATGGATCATGTTCTCCAAGTGTCTCCATGGTTGTGAAGAGCTCGATGCACTCTGTCAGAGCCACAGTGGCCTTCTTCTTTTGGGGCTGTAGCATGCTCTCGTGCTTCTCGTAGGCCTGCAGGCAATATTTACACAAATATAAATATACAGTTTGCATATTCTGTCAAAGGACTGCCTGATGAACATCAACCCACTGACCTCTGCTTCCTGTTCATCGTAGCACAGTTTCTTTGACTCTGTGTCCCAGTCGATCGCCACTGTGGAATGTGCTGCAGAGGGAAGAGGTGGGAGGAGCGGTGTCAGCGCCAAGTGGCTGTGAAATTATAAAGCTACGACTGCAACAAATCAAATGATGAATATTAGCACTGACGATTAAGTTTGAGGACATTTCCATCACAAGGCAACGGGCTGATGTTGGCTGTTCCGTAAGCGTTGACTATGCTGAAAGTGAAGAGCTTGGCAGGCGTAGAGCACCGCTTTGTGGCTGCGTCTCCTTTAATCCCATTTTCCAAGTCAGAGGTCTCCTCTTCATCCTCTTCGGACTGGCCATTCGCTGGCTCCGGGCTCACCTGGTGGTCCATGGCCTCCTCTTCACCTGAACAGACAACCATGAAATCTCATCACCTTTGAAACTCTTCATTGCTGAATTCTTCTTCAATTCTTTTGTTTCTTGAAATGTCTTCTTGTTTAAACAACAGGATATTCTGAACGAAAACGTCTCTTTGACCTATGTTTCATTTACATTCATTAAAATTTGGCGACAGACATTGTTCACTGCTCACCATCATATATCCCATTAGTTTCATTGCAGGTCCCCGAGTGGTTGCTGCCGTTACTGGAGCTGGCGCTGCAGGAAGCTCCGTCCGACAGGGGGCTGCCGCAGCCACCCAGGCCGGCGTTGGGACTCGACGATGTGGAACATTCAGGAGCCTTGCTGCAGCTGGCAAAGGTGGCTGAGGCTGAGGCTGAGGCTGAGGCCCTGCTTTCACTGCCGGGGCTATGCGAGTGTTTTACATAACGCCTGTATGGGGGGGGGGGGACAGACAGAGGAGATCAATTAACAGACTGCAGCCTAAAACAAATATGGGAAAAACCTTATAGACATGTATCTGTGAGAGAGTCAGTCTCATTAGTTATTCTTTTCAGGTCAATTTCAGTTGTGAGGTTGTGTTTTCTGTGATCACATCATTGCATTTACCTAAATATGGCTATAAATAACTACTGCACATCTGCTCCTGCATTTATTGTCCCTGCCATTTCCTCCACTGCAATCTCTTCACGCTGGCTCTATAAAGACTGTCACTGCACTGTGATGTGGTTTCATTCCTTGTTATCCACCAGTAAGTTCTTACCCAATTCTCTCCAGGATCTTGTCGTACAGAACATCTGCGACGAGGTTGTGTCTGGGCACGGTGATGAGTAAAGGCTGGCCAAACAGCATGGTGCTTGTTGAGCTTCCGGCGTGTTTGGAGTGGCGCTCCCTGAAATATACAGGCAGGTTCATCCTCTCACTGTCCTCCTCCTGGACCTCATACCTGCAAAGAACATCGACATGAACATGACACACGCCAAAGTGGCTAACTCCAGACATCTCAATCTTTGGATCGACAACAAGACTTACACAAAGATATCATCTTTTTCCATGATTTGGGTGAGGCCGTCATCCCGTCGATAAATTTTATGGAACCTGTGATTGTAAACATCTGCCACCACCATCTAGAAAGACAAGAGTATTGCAAAGTTAGCACTAACTATTTCAACGCAGGACAAAGAAAATGTAATGCTGGAAGTAAAAAAAAGAACACTTGACGTCTTTCTGGTGGAGTGAAAGATAAAGTTCTCACATTTTCTGAAGGGAAACCGCAGAGTTTGGACAAGGCGCTGCACAGGTCTGTCACTGTACCCAGTTTGGGGACCACCACTCGATACTGCCGGACATAAAAACAATATCATAAACTAAATCAGCACTTTGTTAAATGCTTAAGCTTTTAGAAATCCAAGAACCCTAAGTAAACAAACAACTCCATTTTAGTTGGTTTTGATTAGTATCAGTTTAATTGCGGTTGTTTAAGTCAAGAGCAATAATTGAATTTAATAATCTAATTCCAACTCACCTGTGTAGGTCGAGACTGAGGGTCTGATCGCACCAGGAAAACCTCCATGGTTCGGTCCTTCTTCATGGGCAGAGGCAGCGTGAGGTAGCAGAATGGGTCAAAGGTGACAGACACCTTTGAGCATTCTGGGCATACCAAAGTGGATTTGAAGAGGCCGTGGAAAATGTCAACGATAATTGAGTCATTGCGCAAACGGTGGTTTGTCCAGGCTTCCTTGGCAACAATCTGTAATTACACAGCCAAAGGAGAAAACCTTTCAGTAGGTGTGATTTAAAAACCTAATAAAAGATGAGGAAAGTGTAAAACTTTACTAATATTTAATTCTTTGTTGTTGTTGTTGTTGTTGTTGTTACTGTATAAACAGTTACTGTGAACACACATAATGTGAAGCTGCAAAAGAGATTCATATGCAAGGGCTGCTAGTCCCTTTCTTTATCGATCTCATAAATCTAAAAACCGAAACTAGGAGTGCTGCGAATATTGATTAGTAAGTGGCATCATATTCCTGCATTAGACTAAGCCTGTGAATTAAGTTTGAAGTGATCTTATTGAGACACAAAATGCACCTGAATATGTATACCACAAAAAGTCCACAGTTTGACAACCAGCATCACGCAATTCCTTTTTGTTCTATACCTCATCTGGACGGCCCTCTGCATCCCTCAGGGCCAGATAAGGTTTCTTCTTGACACGGTTCAGATCTTCATGGAGCCCGTCCAGCAAAAAGGCCAACAGTTCCTGTGAGTCCTGCTGCTGGTAGCCTGAAAACTGGGGGGCAAAGCGTCCGACCTGGGTCTGGAAATACAAAAATAAAAGTTGATTCGTTAACCTCGTCTGCAGCTTTAAGATTATGACTGGATCATTTTTTTCCCTTGCGACAGGCTTATTTGACACAACTCACTTTGAAGGTACGTGGGGCCACATAGCTGCTGCGGCTCAGCCACATCTGCTTTACTAAATCAGCGTAGGCCTCAGCTATCTCGCCCCTCATTCCCAGAGGATTCTCCCGATTAATCTCTGCCTCGTACTGGTCTTCGAGGAAGTACTCTGTGAGCGGGGATGCATTACTCAGGCACTAGAGGAATAAGAGAAAACTGCGTATTAGTACTCGAAAACATAATTTCTATCTGAATGGAAACTATGACTGTAGATTTTATTTTTTACCTGGAGGGCAGAGTTCATGAAGCATGTGTTGCCCAAATTACTGAGACCGCACAGGCCAGGCTGCGACTGGGACTCCCTGTAGTTGTAGGAGGAGCTGTAAGAATTATAGCCCCCCAATCTAGTGGAAGAGCAGATCATTTACTGTATGTTGCCAATACAACATCAGATTAACTCAAACACGAGAACACAACAAATATCTCTTAGACAATATAGACAATTTAACCAGTTATTAACATATGTCTACAGTGTTTCTCCAAAACTACCCAGACTGTGGCAGTCCGCCATAATCTACTGTGTCCCACCAAAGCTTCATAATGAACTCATGTATCTCATGGTTTTGTGCGGTTGCTTCATTGTATAGCTGTGTGCAGTGCTCGCTCTGAACTGAGGACCAATCACCACACAACCACAACACATTAAATAACAGATTTGCTTTTTGCCTAATTAAATTATGTTCTTATAACATTTAAATTCAGTCTAATTTGTCAGCACTTATTTTCTGTTTAATAACATACAGCACACATGCATGCACACACGCAGGTATTCAACAGAAAAAAATTATGGTTCCTTTCATTAGTCTGCAGTAGAGAGTGTTTGGTCAATATTCTACATGGAGTGAAGTGGTTAGGACAAACATATCTGGCAAATATTAAAACCAGAATTCATATGTATAAGTGCATAGTCCTATTCTTTCTTCTGTCAACAAAGATTATTATGATGAAGCCATTGGACAAAGGTCTGTAGGGACCAAACCAGGCTGATGTACTGATTTAAGAAAATTCTTTAATTCAGGAGTGTAGTGTGAGAATCTCCTTTTGAAACTCCTCGACAACCCCACTGCGTGAGAAAAAACAATGACACACAAACAATGACAAAACAACTCTTGCCTGTTGCCAGATGAGGTGCTGTTATTGAGCGTATATCCAGGGCTACAGCTACTGTCACCATTGGCTACTGTTGAGGAGATGCTGGCTGATGAGTTAGAGGAGAGTTTAGGGGAGGTAGTGAAATTCCTCGATGGCGTTGTACTAGTTCTGGTGAGCAGAGGCACAAAGCATGTTAAAGAAAAGCACATTTCTATTGACGACAAATGTTGTGTAAACTTGGATGTTCTGTATATGCGCCTCCTTTTACTGAATGAAAAAGACAACAATAACAAGGTATTGGCTTACTTGGGATGGGAGGCTTGTCTGGGCCACGTGCCATCCTCATTCTTGCGCTCAATCACAAGCACCTGTGGGAAAACAAGCTGAGTAAGAGCGAAGCTGGCACAACTGACCTTCATAGGCTGCTGCATACCAGGCTCGGATTTAATACTATTCTGGATGTGTGCCAACTGCTGCATGAAGACCCACAAAATGCAATATGTTACAAAGCAGGAAAAAAGCTTATGGTGAAAAGCAGCCCCGCCCCCAAATTATTTAAGTGGTATTCATAAAATTTCAAATACTATTCATTATTCTTAGAATACAACACCATCATACACAAAGCCTCAAAAGTTTCCACACATTTGAACCGTGATAAGACCATTCTGGCACAGTCTCAACAAGAACTGTGCACCCTTACCATACATATATATATATATACATACATACATACATACATACATACATACATACATACATACATACATACATACATACATACATACATACATATATATATATATATATATATATATGCATTTTAATCACCAAAGTAATGTTCTGTGATGCATTAGTTATTAGTACATCGTCTTTAAATTAATTAAGTATACACACTGAGTACCAGTATGCTACTGGACTGTGGTGCGCTTTCAAAGAAATGAGGTAGAAAGTCTATCAGTGATGTGAAGGTTATTTGAATAATAAAGCTCCACAGTACCTGCCCCTGGAAGAGACCAGCATCCTGTACAGTGCTGTCTGGCTTGTTCAGCTGCTCATAGGTGTTGCTCATGTATTTGTTCCAGAGCCGTGTCTCCTTCTCTGATGGGATATTGAACAGCATCCTCATTTCCTTCTCTATAGTATCTAGGGAAAGGGGAATTGGAAAACTTGCTTATTATCTTTCATTCATATTTCTGCCACAAGACACATTTAATGAATGACCCATATATTTGTTTTGTTTTTTCAAAGCACAGTTGACTTTATGGCCAGTCATGTGGACCCTCACCTATTGTGTCAGCTTTACTGAAGTGACGTGTGACCACATTGTCCATGTTGTCATTCTCGCACAAATTCAGCTCCAGCAGATAGACCTCCACCTTACAGTGCTTGACAAACATTCCATGTTCAACCACCTAGAGAATAAAAAAAGACATTTAGGAGCCTCATCCATAATTGAATGGCTGAAATGAAGGCATCTGCTGCAGCATTACCTTCCTGGCGATGGGTCTCTGATCCTCAAGGCAGCCGTACCAGCTGACTAGCTTATTCCATGCCTCAGTGGGTACGAGGACATAGTCCAGCTCATCTATAAGGTGCTCTTTCAGTGCCTGAGTCTCCTGGTCTTTATGGAAAATAAAATAAAATGATGAATACGGACTAAAAACACAGCCAATTGAATTGCTTTTCAGGGTTTGTACTGTTTCAATATTCATTAAAAATGACAAGTTTTACCTGAAAACAGGCCAGAGTTATCAATTGGTCCTGGATAGAGGCTTCGTTCTCCGACATTGTACATGTCCCAGCTGTCAAATCCCACATACTTCTTCCATTGTTTGAACCACCGGCTGTCTATGAGATACCTAAAACATATTGGTAGGTAACCGTGAATGACAAACATATCATACTTCCATGATTTGTCCTGAACCGTTAACATGTATACTTCAGGAAAATATTTTTTTTGGTCACCTGATACATGTAGGGTATCGAGCAAAGACATAACATGGGGTTTGGAGAGAGACTGTACTCGGGCTTATCCCAACCCAGAACATTATGCAACACCACACTGCCTTGGCATTTGCAGATATAGTAACAGCGAGCTAGTTTGACTTAATCTCATCACAAGGGAGAATCTCCTTTACTTAATAGGCTTGTCAGAAAGAATTCACATAGTAAGATGTGGAGTCGCGTTGTGTGACCACTGAATTTATGCGAAAGCCACAAATGGGAGATGTCTCAATCAAAGTAAGGTGTATGACCTTTGCCCTTTAAGCTGAGGTTGGTTAATCAAAACTGTAAAAGTGTTACTGTGCTTGTGTAAAATATTATATTTCAACATGGACACGAGGGGATGGTAGATGAATTTAACTACAGCATAACGTAAATATAGATAAAAGCAGTACTAACTAACTTCAACAACAATTGGATCACGTTAGCTTGGTAGCTGGTTGATGACAGATATCATCGCAATGGCCGTTTCTTCCTCTGATGCCTTCGCTGTCATGTCGAAATGTTAATTATTAATATGGCATATCTCTCATGTAATATAGATTAACTGAGATGAAGTCTCTTGGATGCATTGTGCCCAGGCCTGGTGGTCTTTGATCGGACACTGTCCTCGCCAACAAACTCAGGCGGCATATCGCCACACGCAAGTAAACAAATGTGACACGGCATAATGTGTCTGTAGCCGAGTCCAGTTCCTGACAACGAGCCGGCAGGAGAGTCCACCACCTGAATCCTGGGCCTAACACACTAGCCGACTAGCCCCCACATCAACCAGCGTGAGCTAACTTGTCACAGAACAGACATTGACGTTGAAGTATCGAGCAGATGAGCGGCTGAGTAAGCCTCGTTCGTTGGATTGTTTACGACCGACATCAACGTTACTACAGGCACCACTTGTAACAAGGAGAAACTTCAAAGCCGGGCTGGTACTAGTGAAGTTAGCAACTAGCATGCTAACTTGTAGCAATATCACAGCAGCTTCCGTTTCCAGGCTTGCGACCATCGGTTTCGTTAGCTCGGAAGCGTTAGCGTGTTAGCATTTCCTGTTCATCACTGGCTAACGTTAGCGAGCTAACGCTAACTGAAACACCCAGGAAACGTTGGCCAGCGCAGATTCTTACCATTCGTCGCCCTTTCTTAGAGTCGTCTTCAAAAGGGACCCAACGGTCTGTTTTTGACATTCGGTTGAAGGGGTTGGCATTTGTGCGGCTACCGGCTCCGAGTCGGAGTCTGCCGCGCCGCCGGACTCGGGTCCGCCTCCCTCGGCCATCATGCAGCGAGTGTGCCGGTATCGTGAACGCGCGGGAGAGACGCACTGGGGCGAGCACCGGAGCGGCGCTGTTCATGAGAGACGTTCTTCCTCTACGGTCTGAAAACAGGTCGACCGGGGCCGCTGGTGCCCTCCAGTGTCACCGTGCTGTCACCACCGACAACGACAGCCAGTCACAGACCAGGTTGCAACGGTAACATCACGGAACCAGTATAATAACTCAATAAAAGTGGGTATTCAGTCAAAACAGATTTTATACTTTACAAAACACAGGGAGTTTACTTTTCGAAATAAACCGTCTACATACTTTAAAAACAAGATTTTTATCACACACACACAAACATACCCTCTCCCGACGACAACTAATCAATTCTGGGTCTACTTCCATGGCCAGGGGAGCTGATCCAGAACAGCTGCATCTATGCATTTCTATACAGGAATTTTTAAGATTTTAATTTTTAAATGGTATTGTATCCTCATGTCTAAACATGACCATTCATGTGAAAATCGAGACAGCTAATCTAGCTGTGCATGACGAGAAAAATCAAATGCACTAGGTTGTTTACATTCTATTACCTAATGGTATTATGATGGCATACAGTTGAAAACTAAAAATATTGCATTTTAATAAGCAAATGAAACTTAATTTCTCCCAAACACCTCCTTATTTCAAAAGGTATACAAAAAAGCAATGCGTTCAGTATGCATGACATGGCAGCAGAACCAGTGTATTTTAAGTAATTTCAGATATTTCATGTTCAGGAATGAAAAGGTAATACAAGTGAAAAGACAAGGACCACACAAAAGTGGATGTAAACGTTGCATAACATGAAGGGATTTGTCCCATCTCTTTGTCTTTAACCCCCAAAAAATTCCAGCAAGGATTGAAATTCAAATCGAAGGCTCCAAGTAGAAGTGACCAGGCTATCAGAAGATGCCGCTTGGCAGCTCCTTGCTAAACATGCCATCAAAGTCCAGCTCCCTGCTCATCAGATCCTCCTCTACACTCTCCAGTGCCCAATGATGGTCAGTCAGCTCCAGTGCCTCCCATTCAGCCTGAAATCAAGGAGGAACATCACATGAACAACTGAGCAACCCACACCCTCAGTAGCTAGTTATGCTGGAACTACTATATACAGTACCTTAAAGGCTTTATTTGTATCTGCAGGCATTGCCATGGCGGCACCACTCATCTGTTCCTGCATAATCCTCGACTGATCTGCACCTGTGGGAATTGAAATGCATGTGAAAGACAATCAGTATCTGGGAATGAAAGGTAATTAACTGAATGCAAAACAGTTTCACCATAGGTAAGAATACAGATCCATGCTTAACAGGCCAGAATTCATCTCTAACTAAATCTTAAAATCAAACAACTCTCAAACTGGGTTTGAGTCAGTTATTGTTTAATGTTAATATTCCAATCAATATAATGATTTCAAAAATGGCTTCATTAACATAGCTTAGACTCAATTGAACAATAGTATTAAAAGTGAATGAAATAAAAATGTGGGTAGTATTATAGCGCTTTCACAGCAAACGCGAAGCAATCTTTCGCTTGATGAGATTACATACAATTTGGAATTACATTTTCATTTCGCGAATAGCATTCACTTCACTCATTAGAGTTGACATAATATGACCTTCACACAATGTCACAAAAGCCAATTAGTGTTGAGATTCTCCCGCCTCACCGGCGTTCCCATCCGAAAGAGAATGGGCCAATATTCACGGGGTGATGACCCTTCGGCCAAACTTGCGCAAGTTACGCAACGCGAAATTCGCTTGGTCTGAAAGCACTACAGTTGCTATTTCTGCTATTTCTTATCATCAAACTTCACAATCTGATGTGACACAAACACTCAAAATTATCTCAATAGATCAAATTACCATTATCTTGGCCTAGAATTAATGAGTACATGCTTCGTAGTCCAAACACGTTCAGGAAATACCATGATGCTGAGCTCACCCTGGATGGTAAATGCACACAGAAGAAAAAAAACATAATTTGACAAGGTCCCACACTAACATTGAGATTAATACATAATGACTAATACAGTACATCTTTTTTATTAGATCTCATTTTATTAGTTTACCAGGAAGCGTCCAGTGAGAGCAGCTCTATTCCTTGCTGCAGCATGGGCTTGAAGCGCAGAGTGAGAGGGAAGGGAACCTTAGCTGTGAGAGAAAAAAAGAGTAAAGAAAGGACAAAGTATGCACATGAATCATATCTTATCTGGTAGCAACATTAACCCAAAGTTGTTTTTGTGTGTGAAAAATTCTGAATGACAAGCTGCAAGATCTGTGAGGGAGAGAGCTCAATACTTGTTACAAATCCTGAAAAGGTCCAGTTGATCCATCCGCCAATGAGGATCATGGGAAGCACGTTGGTGACATTGCCTTTCATCATATCCGTCAGCATGCTGGGATCTGCGAAAAGATGCAACCAGCAACAAATTCACTTGATAAGCCAAGTGCAATGTGAGTTTTATAAAATGTAAACGTGTCACAATTACAGCATTTTGGGGCAAATATACACATTAAGAGTAAAACAATAAAAGGGCTGGATATGTTTCAATGGAAACTTGTGTAAGTCTGACATTAACAAGACCAACTGGTTTACTCTCAATGTAGAAAGAAATGAAGTTGAAAGATCGTAGTATTTATCCAGACATCGACTGTTCCTGGGTTTAAGTCTATTAATCTCCAACGTTTTTTATTCACTCCTGTTTTAATAGTAAGACATGTCCTTTTAGCTGTCCCAGGCATAATTTCTATAATGAAGGCATAACAAAAGAATTAAGTAAAGCAGTGACGAGGTGATAAAGAGAGGAAATACTCCTTAAGTAATGCCATGAAATTTTGTTAGTCCATTCTGTCTTTACAAGGCCAAAGAGTAACATTTGAGTCACATGAGAAAAGACTCAAATGAAAAGACAATATATTTACATGTTTAAATAATACACATATTTGAATTTGTTCAATACTTATATCAATATTCGAAAAAAAAACATCAGTGTGGATTACAGTATTGCAGATTGCATTGTGTACTTAAAAGGAGTACCTGTCATTGGAGAGGGTGGAACAACCTTTCTTTTGGTCTTCTTGAAAAATCCATCTTCTTGATTATTGAAGTAAAACTTCCTCATCAAAAAGGACTAAAAGAGAGAGAGAGAGAGATCTTCATTTGCACACTGTAGTTGTGATAATGAATACAAAAATCACTTTATATTACATGTATTTTGTATATTTGCAATTTACACACGAGTTGGAGATAGTGACGAGAATTAGACGTTTGACAGAGATAAACATTTTGGAAACAGTATGATTAAAAAAAAAATATATATATATATTTAAGTCCCAACCTGTTTGGGAATGTATTTTCCATTTTCCCTCAGGATTCTGCTCCGGATAAGAACCTGACTGGAGAGACGGAAAGACATTTTGTTTGTTTGCTGTGTTTTCCTTCAAACACGACACAACTGGAGCCCACGTACCTGTCGGACACCTGCTCCAACGTCAGCTTCTTGTCGCTCTGGAGCAGGATGGACACGTAGTGCCGGATCACCCCCACCAGGAAGGTGATGAAGACGATGGGCAACACCACCCACAGTCGGATGTTGGAGTCCAGCAGAAGCTCCGGCTCCGCCATTCAGCCTGGTACTGTGGCTACGACCGAGGAGCCGAGGACACCAGAGGGAGACAGCGTGAGACGAGAGACACGCGCTCAGCAGGTAGCACACGACGTTCACTCTGCTCTCGTTCACCACAGATATTAGTTCACGTCTCAACTCACAGCAAAGCATTTCTTTAATACCCGTGTGCTGAATTACCAAGAAGCCGTAGCCACGACTGAGCCTCTTAAAGCAGTCGGGTAGGGGCTGTCAGTCCGTTTAGCTAGCTAGCGTCATTGGGAACGACGTTAGGGAAAAGCTATGAAGCTAACGAACCCGACCCCCCCCCCCCCGAAAACAAGTGGAAACCAACCGGAACACAAACAACGAGGTATGAAACTACACAACGGACGCGAACCCCCCACCGGTAACGTTAGCTAGCGGGCTACCTCCCTCCTGATGTCCGGGTCACAGTCGGTGGGAGCAGGCGCGTCGTCCTCGGCGCAGTGTCCAACCTCCTGCAGCTCGGCTTCTTTGTTCCCCTTTCCTTTTGACCCAGCTGCGAGAGACGCCAACCATGCGCAGTGTGGAGGGGGTGAGATCCGAATCAAACAGTCTTCTAACAGTTCGTGTCTCCTGCCGCGGCCATTGCTCTTACGGTGCTGTCTCTCCGGGATGAGAGAGCAGGTTTCTGCTTCTGCAGCTCATCCGCATCGCTCGCGCTCGGACTGCAGCGCCACCCCGCGGTGATGGAGGGAGGCGCCTGCCCGCTACAGCGGAGCCTGCGGCCCAGGACACTTGAGGCTGGAGCAAAGAGTTCATGTGGGAATTCACCTTTTCAGCCAGAAAACAAAGTCACAAAGACAATGAGAATCATGTTGATCCTTTGAGGGGGTGGGTTCGCAATCAATAGGATGATAATTCATATGGTAATATTTGGATGCAGCCCAGGTAATTTACTCCTACATAGCTATAGACAGGAGGAATAATCCAATTATTTCATTGTAGCTGCATACATCTTAGAGGGGCAGAACATTTTTGATATCTCTAAATGAAAGTGTAAACCCACCTACTAGTCTTAATATTTTGTTTTATAATTGTATGGTTTTATTATTTATATTTACTTTCTATTTTGTTTCACTAACATTTTAGTGTTGATCATTATCATTTATTTTACTCTATTTAACTTTATTGACATTCTACTATCTTAGTATATTTTTTGTTTCATACTTTTTTGTTGTTATTTATATAGCTTTATTTTAAGTTTTATGTTTTGTGTGCATTAGACTCCAAATCAGAGTCTTTAATTCACCTTTAACGTCCTATGTTTTAAAGATCAGCTGTAAAGCACTTTGAATTGCATTAAATTTGTTCGGAATTTGCCATAGTTTCATTGATTGAAAATGACTGTATATTTTTTTTTAATAAAGTCTCTCTCAAAACGTAAATTTATAATCTTGCAAAATAAACAGTATTTTTCTACATTACATTCTACAAGGAATTTAAATTTCGAGCTGCTACATACTTCAATGAGTATTCGTTTGTATCTTTTTCTGAAAACTTTAATAATATTGCTAATTTTTCTTTCCTCATCAAGGTCGTTCCCAAGATAAACTCCCCAAACTGAGATGCACATGTTTTTTGAGAGTAGTTCGGACTGTAGGTTGTTTTAAGTTCAATTTCCCTCTTAAGTCATAACCCCCTTCTCTGTTCTGGAGCATGTCTTGTAGGTTTTGTAGGTAATATAAATATGACGATGTTATATAGGGTATATATAATGTGAATCGGCACGTATTAATGTCCATAATGCATTCAGTATTTAATGTAACCTATAGCATTACTCATCAGTTCTAACATCCTGTACATTTTCGCTGCGTTATGTGGACTCGTCATTTTGTAGATCATCCTGGTCGATAGGTGGCGCTGATGTGGACTTAATGTTTGCCAAACGTCTTGTAGAACGAGAAGAAGAAGAAGAAGAAGAAGAAGAAGAAGAAGAATGTCTTCCCTGGATTGTTAGTTTTAGAAAGATGATGTCAACCTTACATTCACACATTTAGCGAGCTGTGTAACTGGAACAGGATGTAACACCAAAGAGACGTGGTTGTATGCCACTATTGGGCTCACGTGAAGCTCTCGTCGTCTGGGGTCAGGCCTGCGACATCCCGAGCCGTTAGCTGCTAATGCTAATATAGAAGAAATACAGCGTTCGTGAGCAACGCTGTAGTGTTGCTAAGTATTTGTTGTAGCCATTTGGTTTGTATCAGGATTTGCTAATTCTGCTTCTGTGGTTTAAGGCATATTAGTATCAACTCTGCTTGGCGACCAAATGTGGCTACATGAAGCAAAACAACCTCGTACCCTCTATCTAAACTTCTCTTTCTACCCGTTCCCTTTTATTCCGAGACACTCCTCCAAACCTAAACTCTGAGATTAAACGTGTCAGAATTTGAAATAACTGGTGGCTTTTGACTTCCACAGAACAACCTGGTGATACAGGGGCGAACCATTGAAGTGCACTACTACAACAGGAGACCGATGTGAAGAGACTGGTTCTGCAATGCTGGGAGTGGCCTTTCTAACCATGTCGTAATTCCAACATATGTAATATTTTTGTTTCTGCTTTGATATAATAGAAATAAAGAATTGCCGTTCATGTATTACAGTGTAATATGTCAAATTTGGGGAAAATGGGGAAGTGTATGAGGTGTGGAGCAGCAAAAGGGGGTGAGTTGTTACTACAGCAAAGCTAAAGAGTATCTAGCTCTGTCCTGCACTGTTCGTGTCTTCTGCTGACATACAATAACTCTGTGTGTAAATCATTTCTCACTGTCACTGGTTTGAATACAGAATTGCAGACAGGAAACTACATTGCAGACAGTGAGTGTGTTTTTCACCACATACTGAAATATTTCACCCTCCCTCTACATATTCTACATTTACTGATCACTATTCTTTTCGTTAACAGCTATAATTATTAAAAACATTGCCCCTGATTCAACTGTTGATGGGATTTTGGACATATTGTCTCCCTACACCAAAGTGTCTGCGGGCGACGTCAGCCTCATCAAAGACAAGCAAACAGGATGGAATAGAGGCTTTGCCTATGTTAAACTCTCATCAGTTTCAGTATGTATGTTGTCAGTACATAGTAAAAATGTAAGTCACTGTTGTTGTTTTTGTACATAAGTGTGACAGTGTTGTGTTTTTACTTGTAAAGGAGAATTCTCGGGTGCATTTTGCCACTTCACAGTTATTACAAAAAAAAATCCCAGAACACTGCAGCTGCATCTGCCTTTCAAATTGCAGAGTGGCCTGGTTGTCGCTAACAACCGAGACAGTGACCCAGAGGAGGACAGCTCATATAGAGCAGCGGATGAAGAGGGTAAAGGAACAGACTGGACGAAGGTCGACTGTCTGCTGTGTCGACGTCGGTTCCCCACCAAAGAGGCTCTGCAGCGTCACACGCGGCTCTCTGACCTCCACAAGGTGAGGATGCTAAAACAGCAGGTGTTTAATCTCCCAAGTGTCTATTAATATCACTGCCATCTGTTCATGGGCCTTCAATTCAAAATGGAAAGAATGTTAGCAATATCGTTAACTGTCGTGATTATGGGTGCGATTGGATATTTATGCTTGCCTGGGATTTGGCTAAAGTTTCTTTCAACTTTGTAGCAAAATGTAGAAATACAGAGAAGATCAACGCTCCTGAAAGCTGAGCTGGAGGAGCTGGAGAGGAAAGGGACCGAGGTATGTGGCTCAAGGATTTATTCCAGTTTTTCTCCTTCAGTAGTTTCACGAATGTGCACGCAGTCAATGTTTGGTCATTTCAACAGCTGAGGTACAGAGAAGTTCAACCAACCTGATTGTCTACCCAGGAAGAAATTTTTACACCTCCAGTGTAAGTGTTTATAGTTGAACTCGGACTGCAAACCACCTGTCATCACCTTTTTGACATGACCGTCATCTCCCCTCATCCACCTTCGACAGAAGCTACCAACAGCCTGCCGAGGACAGCCTCACTAGTGATAATATTAGGACCAAAATGTTGCAAACTATGGGCTGGATGGAACGTCTGGGGCACCACCAACAGGCCATCGCCACTCCCGTCTCGGTGAGGAACCAACAAGAACTCACAGATAGAATAACACTCATCTCTCTGGCAGCTCCAAACAGATGGAGACGAAATGTCCGTATGTTCCTATTTCTCACACAGAGCAATTAGCACTGTTACCTGAGGGGCACCTGGGTGCAATCTGTGTCCTCTAATAACTCTTCTTCTTCTTCTTTTTCTTCTTCTTCTCCCTGCAGGCTTCATTAGGTGCCAAGACAAGCACATATGAACTCTCAGTATCAGAAGCCTACAATGACGCTGTTTGTAAGGCCTTGTCTTCTGAGTTGAAGTGAACCAGAGGAAGAAAAGTAATCGCACTGAACTGTGCAATCCTAATCTTGTGGCCAAATGATCTCACTTTGAAAAGGAAAATATAGCTTTTTTCTTCTTCTCCCTGTACAGATTTGAACTGTAATTTTTATCATGAAATATGTATATAAAATGTATGTTTTTTTATATATAGCTTAATATTTATTTTGTAATTCAGCATATGTTTTCCTGTCTCTCACACACACACACACACGTCCATTTGTTTGAATGCGGGTGCATCTGCTGTAGATGTGCCGTGGTTTCTTTATTTGTCTGAGAAACCAAAAGAATCACGATTAAACCGAACCTCTGTGCTCAAAAAATATGCTCTAACTGTGAAACAAATGTCTTATTATGAAGAAAAATAACTTCATAGGAAATTGATAACTTCCCATATATGCTTCCCATACATGCTGGCTGCAGTTGTAATTTGTAAAGACATTAAAACCAACGAGTGAAATTACAACCAATTACACTATTTAGGAGTGAAGTACTTTCAACAGTAACTATTAAGTGAGAAACTTTGTCACAGCTACTGAACTTTGTACCCCAAAGAACTGTGATTGGCATTAATGATCTCAAAGATCAATATTAAAAGGTCAAAGTGGTGGGAACTTGACAGAAAGCTGTTATTGTTGAAGTGATCTGACGGAGGCTGGTTATTTCCTGTCAGGTTTCCATTCCCTCAGTACTTGCTGAGGGTTCCATCTGCACCATTATTAAAATTCCCTCTGGTCCTAATGCACATGAATTAAAATCCTGGTTAGAATCTGAAGGTTGAGCCCGTTTCTTTCATGACTTGGATATGGGTTGGAATGATTGGGTTTTAAAGTCACCTTTCAGTGCTAGGTTACAATAATATTGGCAAATCGGCAGCAGTGCTGTGTTTTTTAGAAAATTCAAGATCTTGGTGCAAGGTGCAAAGTGGAACATATTCAGTTTTCCTAGAGTTTGGATTATCCATCGACTGCCACTGGACACGTCCTATTGGTGCCAGACGCTCTTTGGCTGCCTTCATATCCTCTTTCCTGGGGCTCAGTGTTTGGCATGGTCCAGCAGCTCTTGCTTTAGTGGGAATGCCAGTGTTTTTGAAGATGCAGCCACACATATTTTGCATTTCATCTCTCTGCTATTTCCTTGAACAGAGAGAGGGAGCTTGAGGACAGACCGGCTTTATGGCGCAAGATGCAAAGACATACACAGCAGACACGAGTCAGCTGAGTGCTCTCTGTTGTCGGCTCTGTGAAGATAAATATCTACAATGGGATTGATTACTTAATGTATGTTTGTGGTGTCTTTAACACTTTAGAACAACATACAAAAACAAAATTCCATCGGGTTTCAGTGGGGGGTTTTAGTGACGTTATCTTGCGTGATCTACATATCTCGTGTTTTTCAAGGGCTCTGTATAAACCTGTTGTATTTTCAGTTGCACTTAACTGAAAATACAACACTCATTCTGATCACTAGGTGGCAGTGTCAGCTTCTACAAGGAATTTATTTTCTTAAACAAAATTTCAATGAACGTCACAATCTGTTAACATTATCCTTTAACCTGAAACTTGAGTTTAGAACATATTTCCAAAATTCTCTCACTTTCATTTGTCGCATCGTTGAGGTTGAATATGTTTTTATGCAAATCATTTGAGTGTGTTTTATGAAAAATCTCCTGTCAGATTGAATCTTTTCTTCATCTTGCTGCGGCTGTAGTCTGCTCACATCAGCAGCCGCCCTCACACTGCCTGTCCCACAGTGACATGATGACGATGTCCTCGCCGCTGTGAGGCACAGGGTGGGATTGGGAGGGAAGGATTAACCTCGCTGGTGTCGGGATCATAATGCAACATGCACAATTGTACAGTGCAGCTAGTTGTTAATATTTCATCATTAAAATGTGTTTTTCCCTGAAAAACAATTCCCTCCTGTCGGTGCACTCAGGATTTCATGCGTCACACCGGGGGGGGGGGGGGGGGGGGGGGGGGGGGGGGGAGGATGCCAGATCTTGCCCCCGGTCTCTTCTTGAGCCGAACTGTGCAGGTTTTCTGACCCTTGTAGTCGCAGAGTGACAGCTTTGAGCTCCCTGTTGATTAATACTGCAGTGCTGAATGATCTGCCCTCCCTTGTCTCACATGGACACTTGTGAAGGCCTACTCAGTTTTCAGCATGGCACTGGCTCAGCTTACCAGAATCTGTGTCAGTTGACTAAGCCGTTTTGCATAACACAGTCAGCGGCCACACTTTGTGCCGAATAAAACTGTGAGTGGATGGAGCTGGCGTATGTACATGACGCCCAAAATGCATAGAGGATACAATACAAATGGACTTTCAGCTCACACATTCAGTTCAATTGCCTGAAACAGCCTCATATTCAGAGATGAGTTTCATAAATCTTCATAAAGTTATTTGAGTCTAACAGCACTCTTATTCTTGCTTCTGCCAGTTATTACTGTGCCACTTTGGGACAGGCCAGAGGACCCAAACAAGGGCCTTTGCCTCATGAAGTAACATTCTACCTTTTACATTTCAGCTCAATAACAGTCTGCAGGGCAGCAAAACCAAACACAGCAATGGACAACTGCACGAACAACCAGGTGTATACGGTAGGTGTTCTTAAAGAAGTCCTTGTATGTGGTTTTCTGTTCGGCCAGAGAAAAGGAGGCACGTGGAACTAGAGATTGAAACTTTGAACGATTACAGAATCATCTGGTCTAATGATATGACCAACAATATCAACAAATGTTGCAGAGCATGTTAAAGTGTCAAGCAGCAGTAGAAATGATAAATTGCTTTTGGCTTGAGTTAAACATTTCCTCACTCACCAGAGGGAATGTAAAGGGGAATAATGACATGTGGAAATAAATGGGATTACAACATGGAAGCTATTTAGACAAACATTTCCTGTTATTTCAAATCAGTGTTGTCAGTTTCAACAGGGGAGACGTGTATGTCACGCTGTGTGGTGTTCTGCATTGATCCATAAAAGACATACTGTGCATTGTTGTGTTTGTCTACAACTGAAGTGTTTGTTTTTTACTTTTCCTCTGGGATCTAGAAGGAAATACGTTAAAGACTGCGCCTGGAACAAGTACACGACAAACAGAAGAACCCACACTGGTAATTCTCTTGTCTCATGCAGGCAAGTCCTTCAAATCGCTGGCCAGCTGTCCAAACAGAAGAAGAGTGGATTCAATAACTGAGGAACTTGTGATCCACGCCTTCATTTAGAGGGAGTTCTGCTGTATTATTAGGTCTTAGCCTTCATAAAATGAGGTATTTCTACTTTATTATTGACTTATTACGCCAAAAATGTTTTGGATATTTCTCCCATGAGACCCTTAATACAGCTTTCTGATATTATCTGTTTGGAGATTTGATTTGAGTTTGAGTCTGAATGTCTTATTGACCAGCAAAACTTTGTTTCGCTAAATTAGCCTTATGAATGAAGCAGTATTTTGTGGTAAGTAAATGAATGCAGTCATCTCTGACAAGTCCAATTTGACAAATAATGATTTCTCATCCATTCATGTTTAATGTTGTGTACAGTATCTGTGCATATCAAGTCGGTACACAGTCGGTAAAACCCAGTGGCACGATCAATCAAAGTTCATACAAAGTTCATCTCTGTAGCAGGAGTTTTCACATGAGCCTTTCATTTTTCCCTGCAGGTGCCGCAGATTTGTGGTGCATCCAATGGATCCCCAAATGATCAACCAAGCAGCTGGCAGGGGAATGAAATTTTATGAGTTGCGTGTAAAACCAAAACCAAACAACAACATTGAGCTGTGAATGAGACATATGCAGCGATAATAACATGTAATAAGATAATAATGAGATTGATATTGGTGTAAATTTTCAAAGAAACCCTATAATTACAGATACTGAGAGTCCACATCCATGCTTTACAGCTGTGAGGCTGTGCTTGCGATAAAGTTGTATAATGCGATCTGAATGTCAAAGTTAGATGATGATGGATCCAATGATTGTTCAGACATTTCAGGTAAATCCACAAAAGTGAACGTCGTGGTGGAAATGGAGGAAAGGTCAGCGGCACAGCAGTCGGCAGGATATGACGTCTGGGGACCACAAATGTGTGTATAAAAACGTTCTGCTCCGATTCGTAGATATTGAGATGTCTAACGAAATAAGTGAACCTAACCGCTGGTGGTGGTGAGAAAATTTCACCGGCAATCCATCCACTAGTTATTGAGATATTTCGGCCTGGACTAAAGTGGTGGACCGACCAATAGAATGACCGATTGACTGACATGTCCATCCACAGAACCAAACCACCAGCGTGACGAACACCAGCTCTCAGAGAGCGCAGCCCTCCAACAAGGCCGAGCGGGTTTTCTTTTACTCCTTGTCTGACTTCTTTACCCCTCTAGGCCTCTCGGTCGCCCCCGCCCCCCCCCCCCCCCCCCCCACCATGGAATGGCAAGACTTCTCCTTCAGGGAATTCCTCCCACTGAGAGGAATAATGCTCAGGACTTCTCTCCGTGTGCGTGCGCGCGCGTCTTTGATGGCGAAAGCGAAGCATGGGCAGGTGGCCCAGCGATGTGTTTATGTGAGTAGGAGAGGGGACACTTTGTGAGTTTCTCCTGTACAAACGTTCTCAGATGATTGAAGTCTGGGGAGAATAACAAACAGCATCCCCTCCGTATGACAGATGTCTCCTCCTGATACATGCTTCTGATACTCCCTGATTACTTTAGCTCACTGTGGCTTTATGTAACATTTACAGTTGCCGACATTTACAGTTTTTTTTTTTCTCTCTCTCCAAACAATGTGTCTTATTGCCCGCTGGTGTTGCTTAAGTTCATATTGAAAACGTCTACAATAGGTAATGGGATGTATTCCTTTACAGTATATCGGTTCATAACGTAAGCTTGCATGTCAATGGATCAATCTTGATGACCGCTAAACCAACTGCATCCATTGATGAAGAAAGCGTGATGTGGTTGAAAGCTCCAGAAAAAGAAAAAGACTGTTGATATATACTGTATGATACGGATCATATTCCTCTCTTCCCTCCTATTTATTCCTTTCATTCATGTAAACACCTGGTTGACTGAGCCGGTCTGTGGTTTCCCTCAAACACCTACAAACTGACTCGTGCGTATCTGCCCCCAGGACACCGTGTCAAGTGTTGTCAGTGTTAGCTGATGTCAACGCAGCATGTATATGAGTCACCAGCGCACTTGATTCACAAGGCATTAATAAACCTTCAGCAGGCTTCATCGCCTATAGTCCGACATAAAGCACCGTCTCACTCAAAGCGTCGCCCCGGGCAATTGCATAACCACGTAACTTCCACAGCATGGCTACTTCCCGCTCATCCATGCGCGGAGCATGCTGCTCTGGATAATCACACAGGGACATCTCTTCCCCAAATGAAGGATTCACTGGGAGATTAATTGAGTTTGATTACAGCAGCATCCAGCAGGCCTCAGCGAAAATAAGCAGAATGGGTTTGGTGGTCTGTGATGAGATCTTTTCTTCCTGTTCCTTTCCCAATTATGTGCACGGCGAGGCCGTGCGGCTGTGGAGGACGGACAGGAGGACACAAATCTAAGCGCCATACGTGTGAGGGAAGCTCCTTGCGGAAAAAAACAAAACAGGATTGTTGTAAATTTGATTCACTGGAGGCAATGAGGTGAAAATTATACAGATCTTTCTTACATTTTTTTTCTTCTTCCAGGCCTGCCTGCCTTTGAAAAAGTCTAAATCCGCTCATGCATTGACTACAGTTACCAAAGTCAAAGGTACTGAAATGTTGCTCTGGTTTGCCTGACCTCCCAGAAGTCACAGGCTCCCATTGTTTTCAGAAATCCGTTCAAAGCTTTTTAAGAAGGCTGCACTGCTTTGTAGATATAATACATTAGGTTCAATAGTGTGTGTGTGTGTGTGTGTGTGTGTCTATTGTAGTTTGAACAAAGTTGACTTACAGCTCTTTCCGGGAATGTGCACTACTACATTCTTTTGGTGAGAGCTTTCAAAGATCGAAACTGAATTAGATCATCAGATCATTACTTTTCGTGAAGTTCTTGATAAAGTTAAGTTTATTTCTTACTTTTTTTTGTCTTACTTTTTTAGATGACCGTGGTAAATACGGAACAGAAAAGGTTTATTGAAACCTGAAAGACGCCTGAAGGAATTTCGCCAATTCTGAAGCATGAATGTTAAAACTAAACTAACTTTAAGCAAGTCGTCTTCAGTTTTTGAACATGACGTACTTTGGCATGTGGCGTATCTGTATTAATTTGATTAATGAATTAACAGGATGTTCCTCTTATAGGGTAAACAAATTATGATCATCATGCATATTAATAAGTAATGCAGTCCTGCCAACTAACTGAAAAATACACTCTGTACTTGTTTTTGATTGATTGAACCAGACGGTATGTGTCCCTGCCGAATAACCCACATGGGCTGATCAACTGTTGCTCGAAGTGGCAATGTGCATACATTCATGTAATAAATCAGGACATCCC